>NC_042988.1:12197107-12365439 GCF_901001165.1 Salmo trutta
GGAGTGGCACAGCAAGTGATGGATTGACTTTATTTCAAACTTACTTGTGAAATGTTTTATTATTTTCTCAAGGATTTACCTCAGTGAATAAATGTAAATTCCTTCTAGTCAAGATGAATGTCATTAACCATCTCATGTTTTCGCCCTCCTTTTCTTCTTTTCCCTCCCTCTCCGTCTCTCTCAGGAGACTGCAGATGTCCTGATTCTTGGCTTGGTTGTATCATGGAAGACACTGGGTAAATATTGAATTTAGGACTACATATACTGTACATACAGTACATCAGTCTACAGAACACACAATGTGCTCAGAAGCGTTTGGCTTCGGCTTATTCAATACCAGATGGTACAATGGTGATTTGATAAGCTATTGTCAAGCTATTGTCAAATTCATCTACTACAATTAGCAGGGTTTTTTTTACCACAGATGGTAACATTTGAGTCAGATTGCAAAATTGCGGAAAAAAATGGTCACATTTGATTTGGCACTTCATTTTGGGAAAAAACACACTATCATTGGCTTTGACCATTTTATCTCTCGCTCTCTTTTCTCTCTCTCTCCCTGCATCTGTGTATGTGTGTGTGTGCTTCTTTTGTGTGTACAGATATTACCTGCCCAGAAAGTTCTCTCGCTGCAGTGTTGATGAGTACATCCAGTTCTTGCTCCAGGGGGGCGGGAGCTGCCTCTTCAACAAGCCCAACAAGGTGAGGTTGGTGTGGGTGAGGGATGTGGGAGGCTGGCCTAGCCTGATGTTCTAGTGGGGAGTGGAGTGTAAGCTGAAGGTCCCAGGAGCGCTGTTATATATAGCCTAATTAATTATCCCAATGTCCTCATTTCTCCATATTAGATATTTACATACTGTGCCCATCCTTGATTATCTCTCTCTTCCTCTTCTTTACGACCTTCTCTTTTCCCTTCTTCCCCTCTTTTCGTCCTCCCATCCTACTTGTCTATTGTCTCTCCCTCCATCTGTTCTCCTCTCCCTCTATCCCTCCGTCTCTCGATCAGCTGTTGGACCCTCCTGAGTGTGGGAACGGCTTTGTGGAGACAGGGGAGGAGTGTGACTGTGGGTCTCAGCTGGTGAGGGTCTCTAATAAATCTTTCAATTCAAAAAAAGAATCATAAATATTATGGATTTTAAACATTTATGTACATATATATATATATAACATGTAGTGACGTTTTGTTAGATAAAATCCTTCTTTATATCCCAAAAAGTCAGTTTAGTTGGCGCCATCGATTTGAGTAATCCACTCGTTCAACATGCAGAGAAAGGAATCCAAAAATCTACCCCTAAACTTTGTTTCAACAAGTCAAAATATGTTTCTATTTACACCTCAGATACCCAAAAATGTAATCAAACTATAATATTTATTTTGGAAAGAAGTATGTTCAATAGGAAACCGATTTTAGCAGGTGCGTAATGTCTTCATGGCGCTCGCAAACACGAATTTCCAAGACTGTGTCCCACTACTAAAACTGATATTTCTTATTTGTTTTTGAAGTTACAAGCCTGAAACCTTGAACATAGACTGCTGACACCCTGTGGAAGCCATAGGAATTGCATACAGGGAGCTAATTTTCAATATGACCTTACTCTTGCATTTCTAATAGGATGGTCTCTCAAAACAAAAGATTTTCGCTTGGTTTTCTTTGGATTTCCTCCTACCATATCTATTGTGTTATATTCTCCTACATTATTTTAACATTTCTTCAAACTTCAAAGTGTTTTCTTTCCAATGGTACCAATTATATGCATATCTTGGCTTCAGGGCCTGAGCAACAGGCAGTTTACTTTGGGCACGTCATTCAGACAGGAAGTGGAGAAAAAAGGGGGCCTAGCCCTAAGGATCTGTAATGATGAGGAACCAGAACCCCCCAGTATGAATGGAGCTTCTGTCTGGGCCCTGGTTAAAAGCCCTATGGGCCCTGGTTAAAAGCAGAGCACTATAAAGGTACTAGGGTTCCATTTGAGACAGACACTGTCATGGGGATACTAGAGGGTTATGTTGGTATGAGGAACAGTCTCAGTGACTGTGTGTGTTTGTCTGTAGGAGTGTGCCCGTAGTGGAGGGGCGTGCTGTAAGAAGTGTACCCTGACCCATGATGCCATGTGCAGTAGTGGACTGTGCTGCAGTGGGTGCAGGGTGAGTCCCTCTACTCCACTACCACCACCGCTTCATTTACATATTACTCATCACACTAGCTAGTCCACCCTATGGAGGCCAGTGCCTCTTCAGTATTTAACTCATTCATTACCAAACATTTAATTACCAAACGTTTTTTATTAAGAATCACACACAGTTTTCATAATGAAATCATCCGATCTTGACTATTAAGAGTCTGTTGGTGCTACTACACGGTCCACCTCTCTTGACAGGAAGAGGTCATTCTTGTGTTCTTGTGTGTCAGTATGAGCTGAGAGGAGCGGTTTGCAGACAGGCTGTGAATGACTGTGACATCCCAGAGAGCTGCACAGGAGACTCCAGCCAGGTACTGTACTCTACACTACACTATTACCCTGGTGCATGTTGGGAGATTGGGGAGCATGTGTTGGTCTGGAGTAAACCATACTGTATGTCATTTTCTCCTGTTGCAGTGCCCTCATAATGTGCACAAGCTGGATGGATACATGTGTGACAGTAGTCAGGTAAGGCACACCTTTGTTTGAATGGGGTTTTGCTCTGCAGTCAGTGTGTTGAGATATGTCTGTCCTGCTGCTATCTTTTGTTTTCATCTTCCTGTCCCCCCCTCTCTCTCGCTCTCTCGCTCTCTCACTCTCTCGCTCTCTCTCCCTCCATCTCTTGCTCTCTCTCTCTCTCGCGCTCTCTCTCCCTCCATCTCTTTTCTCTCTCTCTCTCTCCTCCCTTTCTTGCGTTCTCTATCTCCCTCCCTCTCTTGCTTTCTCTCTCTCCCTCCCTCTTTTGCTCTTTTTCTCTATCTGGCTCTCTCTTCTCCTCTCTCTCTCTCTCTCTCTCTCTCTCTCTCCCCCTCCATCTCTTGCTCTCTCTCTCTTTCTCTCTCGCACGCTCTCTCTCCCTCCATCTCTTGCTTTCTCTCTCTCCCTCCCTCTCTTGCTCTTTCTCTCTCTCTCTCTCTGGCTCTCTCTTCTCCTCTCTCTCTCTCTCTCTCTCTCTCTCCTCTCTCTCTCTCTCTCTCTCTCTCTCTCTCCTTTCTCTCTCTCTCCTCTCTCTCTTTCTCTCTTTCTCTCTCTGTCTCTCGCTCAGGGTCGTTGTTATAGTGGTCGGTGCAGGACTCTAGATGGCCAGTGTAAGGGACTTTGGGGCTACAGTAAGTATTAATGATTCATTCATTTCTTTAATGTCTTTCACACCCCTGAATTACTCACTTGCCAGTAGTCATGTATTGGTATTGTTTCTATGGCTATGCCCATGACAGTCCTATGCCATCTTGTGGACTGATATGGAACTTCATCTGAGTTACAGATGGTGGTGATATGGATCTAATGTGTGTTGTGTCATGTGTGTGCTGTCTCAGATTCAGCAGACCGCTTCTGCTATGAGAAGCTGAATGCAGAGGGCACAGAGAAGGGCAACTGTGGGCAGAGTCCTGAGGGCCAGGGATGGCTGCAGTGCAACAAGCCGTGAGCCTTCTATCACATGACTTATCACTCTCATTATTACACAATAGACATGACCGGAGTTTTATTTATTATTATTCTTAATGTTTTTCTCCCCCATCTTATTTCCTCTCTCTCTCTCGCTCTCTCTCTCTCTCTCCCCCCTCTCTACCTCTCTCTATCTCTCTCTCTCTCTCCCCCATCTTATTTCCTCTCTCTCTCTCTCTCTCTCCCCCATCTTATTTCCTCTCTCTCTCTCTCTCTCTCCCCCCCTCTCTCTCTCTCCCCCTCTCTCTCTCGCTCTCTTTCTCCCCCCCTCTCTCTCTCTCTCTTGCTCTCCCCCCTCACTCTCTCGCCTCTCTCTCTCACTCTCCCATTCTCTCTCTCTCTTTCTCTCTTTCTCCCTCTCTCTCTTTCTCGTTCTCTCAGGGATGTGCTTTGTGGTTTCCTGTTCTGTATCAATATGACGGTGAAGCCAAAGTTTGGGAATCTGGAGGGGAAGTGACCAGCCTTACAATATACCACCAGAACAAGTACCTGGACTGCCGGTGAGTTGTACCTTCCTACCCCTTTATTGTTTGTGTTTGGGAGGCTTTCATAGATTGATCAGAATAGATTAATTGATTAATTTATCCCTCGTCGCCTCTCCCCCTCCTCTCAACTCCTCCTCCTTCTCTCCCTCCTCCTCTCCCTCCTCCTCCTCCTCCTCCTCCTCGTCCTCCTCTTCTCCCTCCCTCTCCTCCACGTTTCTCCCCTCTTTTTTGTCATCTCCTCTCTACTCTTCCTCCTCTCCCGTCTGTGTGTCCAGAGGGGGCCATGTCCTGCTGGAGGACGGGTCAGACCTGGGCTACGTGGAGGATGGTACGCCGTGCGGCCCCAACATGATGTGTCTGGAGCGCCGCTGTCTCCCCGTGGCAGCCTTCAACCTCAGCACCTGCTCCGGCTCCACGTTGGGACGCACCTGCTCTGACCACGGGGTGAGGAGGCACACAGGGACCACCCCACCACACATGCCTGCATTTAAATAGAGGGATGTTAGCTTGTTGGGTTTGTGTTTTCAAAAGTAAACGCTGTCTACTTGACTACTGTGCCAATTGCTGTTCTCCTTTGTTTGAATCTGTCTGTTTCTCTCTCTCTCTCAGACATGTAGTAACGAGGTAAAGTGTATCTGTGACAGGGACTACACCGGGAAGGACTGCAGTGTCTTTGACCCCATCCCTGACCCAACGCCGCCTGCCAACACGGAGAAGAAAGGTCCAAAGCTCCTCTGTCTGTCTGTGTGTGTGTGTCTCTGTCTCTCTGTCTCTCTGTCTGTTTGTCTGCCTGTTCTCCTCGTATCCCTCTCATTGTCTGTCTACCATCACTTTATCTCTTTGTGTACATATATGGAGTAAAGGGTATCTATAGTCTAGCTTTTCCGATAGCTATTGCCTTAGTCATGCTTTGGGTGAAAGGGCAGTGGAGTAAAGTCAGGGAAACTGACTGACTTTGTGTCTACATGTGTGAGTGAGTTAGTGTGAGAATGCATTTGCTGAATGTGTACATGTGTGCATATACTGTATGTGTGTGTCTGTGTGTTTGTGTGGGTGTTTCTGTAAGTTACAGGCACCTGGCTTCTATCTTCAAGTGTCTTCCTTCCTGTCTTACAGTCTGTATCTGATTCAGAGGGGTTGGGTTAAATGCGGAAGGCACATTTCGGTTGAATACATTCAGTTGTGCAACTGACTAGGTATCCCCTTTCCCTTTCCATTGACACAGGGCTCATAGGGCTCTCATAGGCCCCAAAAAACCAAACCCATCCTAAGCAAGAGGGTGTCCAGCTGAAAGAGCAAGAGAGGGGGATGAGAAAGAAGTAATAAAAACACCCTCCTTTCTTAACTGTCGCCTCCCTGATCTCCCCTCGCTCTCCCACGCGTCCCCCCCCCATCCTTTCTCTCTCTCTCTCATCTCCACATCTCTTATCTCTATCTCATCTCTCTCCTCTCTCTCCTCTCTCATACTCGCGCTCTCCTCTCTCCTCTCCATCTTCTCCACTCTATCCCCCTCCGCCATCTCTCTCTCTCCTCCCCGTCTCCTCTCTCTCTCTCTCTCTCTCTCTCTCTCTCTCTCTCTCTCTCTCTCTCTCTCTCCGGATGTTGATGTTGTTGATGTGCAGTGTTGATGCTGTCCTCTGACGTGTGTTTTTGGTGGTTTTGTTGTGTTCCCCTCCGCACCCCTCCCTCCCTCCTTCCTCTGCGCAGGTCCCAGTGGCACCAATATCATAATAGGGTCCATCGCAGGTGCTATTCTTCTGGCAGCTATAGTCCTAGGGGGGACAGGATGGGGATTTAAGTAAGAGTTCTGGCATGCCTCTGTGTACCTGTCTGCTTCTCCCCAAGGCCCCCACTCACACCCCTCCAAAAAAACGACTTCACCCACTTTGCAACTCATTGCCCCCCCGACGGTGGGGACACATGGGTTGAGTTCACCATCCAGTTGCTTTGAAACATATGGAATTATTAAGTATCAGTATCGGGCTGGTACCTCTGATACTTCACTCTGTAAGATCTAGTAGAATTGAACCCTGACGACCTCCTCCCCTTCACACCTTCAGACTGGCTCCAACCCAGCTCTCCTGCCAGGGACAGGAGTGGACAGTTCCCCTATAGTCTCCTATGAAGTTCCCAAACTGTTGTGGTTCTCTTTGAAGCCTCCTGTGCAGTGTTCATTCTTTGATGCCTCTCCTTGGTGCAGCTCTTCATTTGGAGTATCTTTAAAGTAGTGTCCGCTCAGTAATGCCCACTCAGTTGTGCCCTGACCAAAGTGCCCTCGCTGCAGTGGCTGTCTCTGTAGAGCCCTAGCTGTGTGCATGCCTGGCCTGCTAATTCCTGTTCACTCCTTAGTCTCTGAACCAAAGGATTATACCACTTCCCTGTCATCACATGCATCAAGAATGATCAAATCTGTGTTACATTTCTTTGTCTGGTTCATCAAAATTAATTTGCTTGATCCATTTCTCCAAACAGTTCATATTTTGCTGGGAATAATGAGTAATCCTTTTGGGGACAGAGGTAGTTGTGTGTGCATGTGTGCATGATCTGTGTCAATATTTATGTGGTCGGTTAAATATCTTCTACGATATCTTCTTGTAGTGGTAAGCTTTACACTCATTTGAACAAACAAGAAAATGTGTTTATTACAACAACGGCTGTGACGGTCATGGAATTTTGGATGACGGTTATTAGTCAGCTAAATGACCGCAGTCACCGTCATAATCGTTTTTTAAACCGCACGTTTTCTCCTCCGCTCCTGACTGCATGTGCTGTGCTGCTGCAGGGAAGCGGGAGTTGCCTAGGCAACCAAAGACTTGTTTGCTACAACGCCTTGCTTGTTCCGTCACGTTGAAACAACGTTTCATCACGTTGTTAAGAGCCCACGATACTGCGGAAACGGACTCTACCGCACGAATCCCCGGCCATCCTTCAGTCAGCTAGCTGTTCGTTCCACACACACATACACACAAAAAAATGGTTATGACGGTTATTTCATTTCATGAGGGCCTTCATCCATAATCGTCAGTTACACGATTATACGGTAATTGTGCCAGCCCTAATTACAACATAATTATTTTGAGTATGAAAAAAAGTGTAAAAACTCTGGACTTCTTGTAGTCGGAGTGAGCAGTGGGAGAACACGGGCTACTACACCACTTTGAATAGGCTTTATACAGTGCCTTGCAAAACTATTCAGACCCCTTGAATTTCTTCAAATGTTATTGTGTTACAAAGTGGGATTAAAATTGATTTGATTGTAATTTTTGGTCATCAGTCTACTCAAAATATTCTAATGTCAAAGTGGAAGAATAAAAAAATTAAAAATATGATTTATAGAAATGTAATAAAATCTAGTTCTTGCATAAGTATCCAAGCCCTTTGTTTAGGCAAGCCTAAATGAGTTCAGGAGTAAAATGTGGCTTAACAAATCACTTAAGTTACTAGGACTCACTCTGTGTGAAATAATAGGGGTTGGCATGATTTTTGAACGACTAACCCTTCCTCTGTCCCCCATACATACCACATATGTATGTATTATCCCTCAGTAAAATATTGAATTTCAAGCACAGATTGAACTACAAAGACCAGGGAGCTTTTCGAAAGCCTCATAAAGAAGGGCAGTGATTGGTGGATGTGTAACAATAACAAATTACAAATAACAAACAATAACAAATAACAAACAATAACAAAAAAAACAGACATTGAAAATCTCTTTAGGCATGGTCAAGTTAATAATTATGCTGTGGATGATGTATTAAATCACCCAGACACATCAAAGATACAGTCGTCCTTCTGACCTGAGCTACAAGACAGGAATGAAACTGCTCAGGGATGTTACCATGAGGCCATTGGTGATTTTAAAACAGTTACAGAGTTCAATGGCTATGATGGGAGAAATACTGACAATACTGACCTAAATGACAGAATGAAAAGAATACAAATATACAGAATCAAAAATATTCCAAAACATGCATCTTGTATGTAACAAGGCACTGAAGTAATACTGCAAAGGAATGCGCTTTTTGGCCTAAATGCAAAGCCTTATGTTTGGGGCAAATCCAACACAACACATCACTGAGTAACCAACTGCCTCCTTATTTTCAAGCATGGTGGTGGCTGCATCATGGTATGGATACTGGTGAGTTTTTCAGGATTAAAAGAAACGGGATGGAGCTAAGCACAGGCAAAATCCTAGAGGAAAACCTGATTCAGTCTGCTTTACACCAGACACTGGGATAGGAATTCACCTTTCAGCAGGACAATAAGCTACAACACAAGGGCAAATCTACACTAGAGTTGATTACCAAGAAGACAGTGAACTTTCCTGAGTGGCCAGGAATCTTGACAATTGCTGTCTAGCCATGATCCCCAACATCTTGACAGAGCTTGAATAAAAATGAAAAGAATAATGGGCTAATATTTCACAATACAGGTGTGTAAAGACTCACAGCTGTAAACGCTGCCAAATGTGTTTCTAACATGTATTGACTCAGGGAGCTGAATACTTATGCAACGACTATATTTTAGTTATTACATTTTCTATTAACCTTTTTTATGAACTATTTCTTCCACTTTGACATTACAGAGTATTTTGTGTAGATTGTTGACAAAAGAATGACAGTTAAATCCATTTTAAGGGTTGATGAATACTTTTGCAAGGCACTATACCATGACTTTGAAATGCCTTTGTTATGACTATCCAGTATCTACTGTTGTTGAGCTTTCATTGTCTCTTACTGTAACTGATGTTTCTCCTCTCCTCGTGTCTCCTCTCCCAATGTGTTGCTCCTCCTCCTTCCTGTTTGAAGGAATATCCGAAGAGGAAGGTATGACCTAGCCCCTGACACTGCAGGGTGACATCCCCCCCTCCTCATCCCATAGCTCTTCACAGCATGGCCTCAGACCCCCATCAGACATCATCCCACCTCTGACCTTAAACCTCATTCCTCCTCTGACCTAATCCCATATAGCACAGAAAAACTCTGGCATCAGTCTCAGCCTTTGTCTTCTCCACCTCATGACCTGTTCCACCCAGAATGCAGTTTTCTTTCAGTTCCATTTCATGTCTTGTTGACGCTCCTCACACCAAGTCCTACAACACCTTCTGTCAACTGCTCAACTTATTTACAGCCTTACAACTTTTAGTCTCTCACACTGTTTCCTTTCTTTCCAGATCTGGAGGAGGATAAGATGTCTGTCCGTCTGTCTTTGTCTGTCTGCTCCTGTCTTTCAATCACTCTGTGATGTTTCCAAGTCGGAGAAGAGGGAAAAAGAACAAGTCTTCCACTCCTGTCCCAAACCTCTCCAGACCTCTTCTGTTAACGTCTCCTCTCCTGTCCACTTCCTGTCTGTCCACCTGTCTATCTCCGGCCCCTCCTGGCCAGTGTAGCACCTCCCACATTGCATACCAGCCAATTATATTATCCAATCAGGATAAAGTCTTTGCCATGGACAGAATGAGAAGGTTGTTGTTGGTCCCTAGAGGGGCGTCAGGGTCTTCCTCCTTTCCAGCGACTAAGTAGTATGAACTTCGGTGTCTGCGTACTGTAGTTCCCTTTCCTTTCGCTTACGATAGTCCAATGAAGAACATGTCAACAGTGGAAAAATTCAGTATCAGACATGTCTTTCCAATGCTTGTCTTGAAACACACTTCTGGCCGCTGTTTGAGAATGCTGGACTGGCCCAGACCTGCCATCTGAAAAACAATTTAAATCATGTTGTCAAGGAAGCACAGAAAAACAAATATTGATCAAAGACTCAAGTGGCCATTGGATCAGTTGAACTGCCCCTTTCAGAGAGGCCATGTCAAGTGACTGGATGACAACCCAGATTCAGACATTATCTAGTTACAACAACACGGATGTGACCCAAGAAGAGTCCTGTATTGGACGTGTTGTGTACAGGCCATTTCCAAAGAAAGAAGAACTTATTGTGAGAATGACTATGAAACAAAATCAGTAGACCATTCAAAACATCATGGACTGATTTAGGGTTTATGTTGATTGTTAATTATTTGTCCCTGTCTGTTGAGATGTGTTGAGATGTAGGAAGGGGGAGTTAGACCCTATGGTTTTGGGATCATATTTAAAATGCAGCAGAGACCGTAACTCAGTGTTTTCAACCGTAGATCTACCAACACAACATTCCACATAGTGTTAGTTAACAGAGCCTGTCTGTATGTGTCTGTATTCTATTCACCACCTTCTTAAGAGGCCCAAAGTGTGTATGGTAAAGGAGGTTGAAACTGTGTGTGTGTGTGTGTGTGTGTGTGTGTGTGTGTGTGTGTGTGTGTGTGTGTGTGTGTGTGTGTGTGTGTGTGTGTGTGTGTGTGTGTGTGTGTGTGTGTGTGTGTGTGTGTGGGGGGTATTCCCAATATTGCCAAGTTTTCCTGATATCATGGTAGGAAGATTCCCGGAATTGTGAAGGAATAAGCAGGGAAATATGGAATCCTCCAACCAGGATTCCTGGAAAACCAGATTCCTGAAAATGATGTGTGTGTGTGCGTGTGTGAGAGAGATTGAGTGAGGAAGAGAGCAGGTGAATGAGAAAGGTACGTGTTGTGTTTGGGACAGTTATGCCCTTGTTCACCGTGACACTCCTGCCAATAACACTGGTAGATAGTTTATAGATTTTTACTTCTAGAAATAGTTATCTTTCTGTTGCCTGGCTTTGTGCTCGGGAGCCAATGGCAGCACACTAACAAACAAATGGTTTGTATTGAATATGTAACAACCAACTTAAACGAGCACTAGCCTACAGAATGTGAGAACACATATGCACATCTATTTGTATATACAGTATGTACAAGAAGATAATACTGAATGTTGAATACACTGTATGGAATTGTTTTAAAATTCAATGTTAATATTGATTCGTTTTATCTGTTTCAACTAAGTATCTATCTGTCTCCTGCCATACAACTGTCCATCTCCTTTAAGCCATTCCTAGCTGTCCATCTATCTGTCTAGCAGGTACACTGCCTAGTAAGCTAGCAATCTGGCCATCTATCTATCTATCATTGCAGCTGTCAATCTAAATGCCATCTAAATATTGGACACTTGTTGATAGGCTCTGAGCCTTATGCTGATGATGCTTTAACACAGTGAGTTTGAAATGACCCCAGGACAGCTCCTCAGTGGAAATGTGATGAGATGAGGTGCATTACTATTGACCAG
Organism: Salmo trutta; assembly: GCF_901001165.1. NCBI lineage: Eukaryota > Metazoa > Chordata > Actinopteri > Salmoniformes > Salmonidae > Salmo > Salmo trutta. The sequence continues at coordinate 12,208,394 of NC_042988.1, forward strand.
GGCCCTTAGTGCTCTGCTGGTGAAAAGTAGTGCACTACGTAGGTAATTGGGTACCATTTAGGACACAACCTGGGGTCTGGTACACTAGGTGTATGGAGAGGTCTGTTTGATTCAGCTGAATTCTGCACTATGGCAGATGCACTATATTTCTTCACCATATGTACAGAATATGTACAATCTTTAGATGGTGGCCAGTTTGCTTGTGTTTTGAATTTAGGAAGCAGAGAAAAAGAAACAAGTTATATCCCATATTTTTAAACACTATCTTTTTAAGTAGACAAATTGAAATAAGCAATGTAGATGAATTGAAATGAAGGGGAAATAAAATCTAAAAGTAAAAAGTATTTATTTCCTCTGGTTCCATTGCGTGAATATATCTGGGATGCTATGACAATGGAGTCATTATCTGAGGCCAAGATGTATGTACTTTGCTCAGTGTGTTTAATTATTGTTTAGAATAACTAAATCCAGTAACTACTGCCTAAATGTGATTCTCTATATAAGATTCTTAAAGGGAAACTTCAAGAGACTAGGAAAAAGTGTACATTGCCTTGTATTCGATGTTCTTGAACTTGGCCAATGATTATACATTTACATTTTTGACTAACACATTTTTCTTTTCCATTAGATGTATTTCTAGTTTCAGACTTCATTGCACCTCATTAAATGTTCTCTTGAATGAAGATGTGGAATGACTGTGATCCACACTCCTCTCTGCAAGCTGCAAGCTGCACACTCCCAAGACCTCTCACGGTTGACAGCTCCCAGCTTGTGCCATCAAACCCCTGCAACTCATCCAGAACGCTGCACCTCGCCTGGTGTTCAACCTTCCCAAATCCTTCCATGTCACCCGCTCCTCTGCACACCCCACTGGCTTCCAGTCAAAGGTCACATCCACTACAAGACCATGGTGCTTTCCTACGAAGCAGCAAGAGGAACTGCCCCTCCCTACCTTCAGGCTACGCTCAAACCCTACACCCCAAACCGAGTTGAGGTCTGAAAACCACGTCTCAAACCCTACCTCCTTAGAGTATCTCAAATAATACCACCAATAATTGGGCATAAGATCAGCATTGGGCTGCCTGTGTAAACACATCCTAAGGATGGCATAAGTAAGTTTCCATTATACTGTATGTCTGTACTGCAATGGATTTTCTGAAAGAGACAATAACAGCGATGTACTAAAATAATATGTCACTTTATTCCACACTTTGTTCACTTAGAATTTTGTGTGGATTTTTATCTTACCACTGGACCCACAAAAAACACCTCCAATAGGTCAGAATTCAACATCAAACATCCTAGATATTGACAGAAGGCATAGATCAGTGCCATATTACCAGGGCTATGGCACAAAGGCAAATCATTTCATTCAATAAGAAAGGTAACAACAACAACAGTCATACAGTATTAACAATTATAATACACCTTTCCAGGGGTTGGGTTAAATGCGGAAGACACATTTCAGTTGAAGGCATTCAGTTGTACAACTGACTAAGTATCCTCCTTTCCCTTTTCTTTTCCCTTTCCTTATGCCAAAACAGATGCACAATTCAGCTTTCAGTTCAGACATGGACAGCTCTGACCTTCAATAAGTCCTGTGTGGGTGGGTGTTTGTGTGATCTTGCTAATGGTGGAACTGTGTGCAACTGGCAATGTAAATTCTCCCTTTTGTGTTCCTTAAGCTGGGAAATGATGTGTCTGTGTGTGTTTGTGTATATACACCATGGAACAATTTAATGCGTGGGGTGTGCTAAATATAGTATGCTGGCATTTCTGGATGGGGTCTGGCTCTGCAGGGCTGTCCATATTCTTTGAGAGAGGATTTGAGAAGTGTTCTGTTTGGGGGAGGGGTGGTGTTCATGGCGGAGTTGGTGTTTGGGGTCAGGCTGCAGGTTCCCCAGCGTCCCCCTTGGTTTTGGGTTCCTGCCACCAGTCTGCTACGAAGGACTCCTCGTAATCTCCTATCCCCTCAAACTCAGCGTCAGGGGGGGCCGAGGGAGCAGCCACCTCCTCTGGACTCACCACATCCTGCCAAGGAACACAACACTGAGTTAGAGACATACAAAACCTCTACACTTCAAGGTGAGGCTTGATTTCACTTGGCAGACATCTCAGGGATATATTTCTAACACATGTTGTTATCGTTCTCACACTTTCTTTGCCTTTCTCTTGCTTCTTATTTTCTCTCCCTTTGAATCTCTCACTACTAGCGCATGCTGTAATTATCTCTCCCTCTCTTTCTCCTTCTCTGTCCTCCTCCCCCCTCTCAGGTCTAAGCTGAGGCTGTGTGGTTAGCTGGGAGGGGCAGACCAGAGAAAAACGCATGTGGCAGTGCCTCAGAGGCCGACACCTCCCAGCTACATACCTCACTCCACTGTCGGAAAACACAACGCCCCTCCCTTTCAATCTCAATCTCTCTCTCTCCATTTCTCTCCCTTCCAGCTACTGACCCTCTTTCAACCTCTATCCATCCCACTCTCTCTACAGTAGTCTCCCTCATAGATCCCCTGTAGTCAGAATCAGAATCAAAGTAAACACTGTGATTGACTGGTCCCTTACCCCCACTTCTTTCCACCTAGTTGATTCAAACACTTTGCTGCTCATTTTTCAGTCACCTCCCACAAAACAAAATAGCATACTAGCTACTGTACCCAAAAATTGTTTTGCACATTGGAAATATTCTCAGCAGCCCAGAACCAAATTCTCGCCAGATTTGAAGCGAACCAGCCAATTTATTACAGTTTGTTACTTCTGAGTTTGGTGCTTCTGTCCAGAATTTGTCCTGCACATAAAAACTGGTTTCCTCTGTTACTTCCATCTCCACCCCTTTGCAGGCAAGCCTTACCTCATCATCTGTCTGTAGGTAATTCAGTGCAAACTCCAGCATTTCCCTCTGCTTGGTCGTTTGGTTAAAGTACCTCAGTGCCTCCTGCACAACAAACGTGGTGCGTCAATATCATTGGTTGACTCAAGATGCAAGGAGAACACAAAGCTACAGTTCAAAATTGGTTTTAGCTCTAGAAGACGAAACATTTCATGTTGTTTCCCTTTTATTTTAATGCTCATTTTCCCTCCAGTTAGCATATCATGGAGTATCTACAGTACCACTAACTCCATTTGAAATGATCACAGTTTCAAAAAGGCCTATACGTTTCAGGGAGCTTTGTTGGTTTTATTTAATTGATGGCGTTGCAGCTGCTGTAAGTGCTGTACTGGTAGGGCATAACCAAGAAATTATAGGACCTAATCCTTTTTCATTTGAATATAAAATATTTGAATTGACCACCTTTGTAGGGAGTTGGTGTTCACACCATAGCTATATGTTACAGCTTTCCTTTCCTTGTTTCTTTGTGGAGCTGTGGTGCTCCATAGCATATTTTAGTAAGGAAACAACAGCTAGACCATACCCCAAATCTGAAACTATTACACATCTTGTTTGGAATCAGGTTCAGGAATGAGGTTAATCTGGGTAAAGTTTATTACCATAATTCTAGATCAGTGGTATTCAAACTTCTTCAGCCAGAGCCCCATTTTTTTCCGCCAGAATTTATGGGGATCCCACCCCAAAATCTGTACATTTTGATTTTTACATCAACAAATAACCTTTAATTCATTGCATTTTCATCTCTTACCAAAATGAAAAGAAACCAATAAATACATTTACTCAATATTTTTTTCCCCTTTCTCCATTATCTTTCTCCAAAACGTTTGTATATTGTCCCATAGAACAACAACAAAAATTGGCCATCCCACTGCGGTTCCCAGGGTCGCGTCCCTGACTTTGAATACCACTGTTCTAGATGATGGTTCATATTAATCAGAAATGACATGTTAAGTCTTGACAGGGCACATCGGGATGCTGAGTTGGGCGTCAAGGTTATATGAAATAATCTGGTTACTCACCGGGCGAGGCAGGAAGTGCGTCTCCTCCAGGCCCCACTGTTCTCGGTAGAAGCGGTAGTACACCATGTTCTGCTGCATCACCTGATCGTTAGCGTCAAACAGCATGTAGCTGGCCGCACACGGAGCAGCGTTACGCACGTCGTTCACTGCACAGAAGGAGGGTGGGTCATCTGACAACCGCGTAACAACTTGAATAGTTGCTGTACTATTTTGGTCATGAAATGCAAGTGCAGTAGAGTTCGGAGCTCTATTGAGGTGTGACACTTTCATGTCCTTACGTTTATAGTAAGCAAACTGGAGGTAGTGGTACATGGTAGCCACAAACTTTTCCACAAAGAAACCACCGACGTTGGGCATCAGGTTCTCCTCACACTTCACTTTACACTTCAGAACTTCTGTGTAGAGATCTGAGAGAACGAGAGAGAGAACGAGAGAGAGAGAGAGAGAGAGATTATACTGCTATGACCAGAGTCTCTGCCCTCTCAATAGGGACCATGAGTAGATGGGGGTTTGTCAGACACTCACCTGCCAGTGTAGGGTAAAAGTCTTTGTACTCTGTGACCTCATATGACCCTTCGCAGCCTGCCAGGCAGAGGTCGTACATTTTGAGGTACTCCGTAGTGGCCTGCTCCATGTCCCGAGCACTGGCGCTGAAATCTCCAGAGTTATACAATTTCACAGCCTTCAGGAACACAGGCTGGAGTACAGAAAGGACAAATCAAAGTGTTAGAGACACTAGACATCGGCTGAAAGGACAACAGCCAGGGGTCAGAAAGGACAGCACAGTTAGAGACACTAGACATGTGCTGAAGGGACAGGACATAGCACGCAGTTGCAGAACAACAACCAACATTTGAATAGAATTCAAACCGACATTCTATTCTGAGACTTTTTTCTAAACAGAGTTGTGAAAAAATACTGTAGTATGTTTCTCCGCCATTCATGTTTAGATTGAGAAAGCCATCGATAACATACTAACCAACACATATTTTCAATGAATAGTTCTAGTACTGTGTTCAGATGGGACTTCGTGCTTCAGCAAACAAAGGAAAGGAGGGGTGCAAAACAACAATGACAAAAAAAACATGAGAATGGCTTACCAAGAAAAACTTCCAGTGCTCCAACTCCTTTTTATCTCGAATTAGTTCTTTTGGAAGTTTTTCTTAGACAGCCATTCTCATTAGTTCTAGTACTGTGCCAGGCGATGGGTATCAGAGCTAGTTATGATGTGTATGGGGGCTGGTTGTGAGCTGACCTCACACTGACCTCGTAGGGCCGCTCCTCGTGGTCGATGAGGTACTCGTCCAGCTCAAACAGGGTCTTGTAGTAGTTCATGTTCTTGGAGATAAAGGGGTCTTCCGGGTTCTTCTGGAGGAACGTGTGGGCCGCTGACACGGCCCTCTCTATGTTGTTTAACTGTGGGAGAGAGGAGATACAGAATGTATCATCATTATTGTTATGGTCATATAGGGTCCAGTAGTCTTGATTGGTCGGTCTTGGCTCTCTGGTAGTTAGTGTCATCGTTGTCTATGGACACTATCTCTCGTTCTAACGAATGCCTAGCTGAAGCAAGGGGTTCTCTGCATGCAGCAGGTCTTGCTAACACTAGTTAGTCCTCAGAGAATAGCATGACTTCTAACCTCAAATCACCTCACCAACTGCTAAGAGGTGTGCTACAGCCACTGACTCAATATGGCTTTAAGGCATGTGCTGAAATGATCAACTGTCAACACTTTTGGCGGTAAGAATAATACTGTATGCCTATATTCAAAGATTACTATGTGGTAGCTAAGCCTGGCAATTGTCAAGAACCCATGGTGTATAGATTCAAACTGTGACCTTGGTCAGTCTTATGGAGGAGGGTTTTTGGAATACTGCTGTATATCTGAACAAGTGAAGAAATTGGAGAATGCTCTTAACAGAGCCATGAGATCACCGTTTGGCTGACACACGTGCCTGGAACACCTATGAGAACGTCTGGATGTGAATAGCATCGAATAGTCCCACAATATGCAACTTTTCAGGGAAGTCAGGAACCAATATACACAGTCAGTTAGGAAAGCAAAGGCTAGCTTTTTCAAACAGAAATTTGCATCTTGCAGCACTAATTCCAAAAAGTTTTGGGACATGGCGAATAAGAACACCTCCTCCCAGCTGCTCACTGCACTGAGGCTAGGAAACACTGTCACCACCGATAAATCCACAATAATCGAGAATTTCAATAAGCATTTCTCTACGGCTGGCCATGCTTCCCCCACCCCCCTCTCTTCCTAAAATGATCCGCCGCCATTGTTGCAACCCCTATTACTAGTCTGTTCAAACTCTCTTTCGTATCGTCTGAGATTCCTAAAGATTGGAAAGCGGCTGCGGTCATCCCACTCTTCAAAGGGGGAGACACTCTAGACCCAAACTGTTACGGACCTACATTTGAAGTCGGAAGTTTACATACACCTTAGCCAAATACATTTAAATTCAGTTTTTCACAATTCCTGACATTTAATCCTAGGAAAAATTCCCTGTCTTAGGTCAGTCAGGATCACCGCATTATTTTAAGAATGTGAAATGTCAGAAAAATAGTAGAGAGAATGATTTATTTCAGCTTTTATTTCTTTCATCACATTCCCAGTGGGTCAGAAGTTTACATACACTCAATTAGTATTTGGCAGCATTGCCTTTAAATTGTTTAACTTGGGACAAACGTTTCGGGTAGCCTTCCACAAGCTTCCCACAATAAGTTGGGTGAATCTTGGCCCATTCCTCCTGACAGAGCTGGTGTAACTGAGTCAGGTTTGTAGGCCTCCTTGCTTGCACGCGCTTTTTCAGTTCTCCCTACAAATTTTCTATAGGATTGAGGTCAGGGCTTTGTGATGGCCACTCCTATACCTTGACTTTGTTGTCCTTAAGCCATTTTGCCACAACTTTGGAAGTATGCTTGGGGTCATTGTCCATTTGGAAGACCCATTTGCGACCAAGCTTTAACTTCCTGACTGATGTCTTGAGATGTTGCTTCAATATATCCACATAATTTTGCTTCCTCATGAGGACATCTATTTTGTGAAGTGCACCAGACCCTCCTGCAGCAAAGCACCCTCACAACATGATGCTGCCAACCCCGTGCTTCATGGTTGGGATGGTGTTCTTCGTCTTGCAAGCATCCCCATTTTTCCTCCAAACATAACGATGGTCATTATGGCCAGACTGTTCTATTTTTGTTTCATCAGGCCAGAGGACATTTCTCCAAAAAGTACAATCTTTGTCCCCATGTGCAGTTGCAAACCGTAGTCTGGCTTTTTTATGGCGGTTTTGGAGCAGTGGCTTCTTCCTTGCTGAGTGGCCTTTCAGGTTATGTCGATATAGGACTCATTGTACTGTGGATATAGATACTTTTGTACCTGTTTCCTCCAGCATCTTCACCTGGTCCTTTGCTGTTGTTCTAGGATTGATTCATACTTTTCGCACCAAAGTACGTTAATCTCTAGAAGACAGAACGCGTCTCCTTCCTGAGCGGTATGACGGCTGCGTGGTCCCATGGTGTTCATACTTGCGTACTACTGTTTGTACAGATGAACGTGGCACCTTCAGGCGTTTGGAAATTGCTCCCAAGGATGAACCAGACTTGTGGAGGTCTACAAATCTTTTTCTGGGGTCTTGGCTGATTTCTTTTTATTTTCCCATTATTACAAGCAAAGAGGCACTGAGTTTGAAGGTAGGCCTTGTAATACATCCACAGGTATACCTCCATTTGACTCAAATGATGTCAATTAGCCTATCTGAAGCTTCTACAGCCATGACATCATTTTCTGGAATTTTCCAAGCTGTTTAAAGGCACAGTCGGCTTACTGTATGTAAACTTCTGACCCACTGGAATTGTGATACAGTGAATGATAAATGAAATAATGTCTGTAAACAATTGTTGGAAAAATTACTTGTGTCATGCACAAAGTTGATGTCCTAAACGACTTGCCAAAACTATAGTTTGTTAACAAGAAATTTGTGGAGTGGTTGAAAAACATGTTTTAATGACTCCAACCTAAGTGTATGTAAACTTCTGACTTCAACTGTATATTCATCCTGCCCTGCCTTTCCAAACTCTTCGAAAGCCAAGTGAACAAACAGATCACCGACCATTTCGAATCCCACCGTACCATCTCCGCTATGCAATCCGGTTTCCGAGATGGTCATGGGTGCACCTCAGCCACTCTCAAGGTCTTCAACGATATCATAACCACCATCGATTAAAAGACAGTACTGTGCAGCAGTCTTCATCGACCTGGCCAAGGCTTTCGACTCTGTCAATCACCGTATTCTTATCGGCAGACTCAACAGTCTTGGTTTCTCTAATGATTGCCTCGCATGCTTCACTAACTACTTCTCAGATAGAGTTCAATGTGTCAAATCGGAGGGCCTGTTGTCCGGACCTCTGGCAGTCTCTATGGGGGTGCCACAGGGTTCAATTCTCGGGCCGACTCTTTTCTCTGTATATATCATTAATGTCGCTCTTGCTGCGGGTGATTCTTTGATCCACCTCTACGCAGACAACACCATTCTGTATACATCTGGCCCTTCTTTGAACACTGTGATGACAAACCTCCAAACGAGCTTCAATGCCATACAACACTCCTTCCGTGGCCTCCAACTGCTCTTAAATGCTAGTAAAACTAAATGCATGCTCTTCAACCGATCGCTGACCACACCCGCCTGCCCGACTAGCATCACTACTCTGGACGGTTCGGACTTAGAATATGTGGACAACTATAAATAACTAGATGTCTGGCTAGACTGTAAACTCTCCTTCCAGACTCATATTAAGCATCTCCAATCCAAAATTAAATCTAGAATTGGCTTCCTATTTTGCAACAAAGCCTCCTTCACTCATGCTGCCAAACATACCCTCATAAAACTGACTATCCTACCCATCCTTGACTTCGGCAATGTCATTTACAAAATAGCCTCCAACACTCTACTCAGAAAATTGGATGCAGTCTATCACAGTGCCATCCGTTTTGTCACCAAAGCCCCATATACTACCCACCACTGTGACCTGTGTGCTCTCGTTGGCTGGTCCTCGCTACATATTCGTCGCCAAACCCACTGGCTCCAGGTCATAAGTCTTTGCTTGGTAAAGCTCCGCCTTGTCTCAGCTCACTGGTCACCATAGCAATGCCCAGCCCTAGCACACGCTCCAGCAGGTATATTTCACTGGTCATCCCGAAAGCCAACACCTTCTTTGGCCGCCTTTCCTTCCAGTTCTCTGCTGCCAATGACTGGAACGAATTGCAAAAATCACTGAAGTTGGAAACTTACTTTTCCCTCACTAACTTTAAGCATCTGTCACGACTTCCGCCGAAGTCGGTCCCTCTCCTTGTTCGGGCGGCGTTCGGCGGTCGACGTCACTGGCTTTCTAGCCATCGCTGATCCACTTTTCATTTTCCATTTGTTCTGTCTTTGTCTTATCACACCTGGCTTCACTCACCAATCACTGGTTTATTATTTAACCCTCTGTTCCCCATGTTGTATTTGTGAGTGAATGTTATTTGTTACGTGGATGAGTGTCAGGCGCTTCACTTTTGTTATAGACCGTGTTTTTGGCACTTGTATGTGTTATGTGCTGTCAGTTGGTAACCGGTATTAAAGTGCACCTGTTTATTATACTCCGCTCTCCTGCACTTGACTTCGCCTCCCATATACACGCATTACAGCATCAGCTGTCAGAGAAGCTTACAGGCTGCAGCTGTACACAGCCCATCTGTAAATAGCCCATCCAACCAACTACATACCTCATCCCATATTTGTTTTTGTTTTTCTGCTCTTTTGCACACCAGTATTTCTACTTGCACATCCTCATCTGCACATCTTTCTTTTCATCTGCACATTTTTCTACTGTGTTATTGACTGTATGTTTGTTTATCCCATGTGTAACTCTGTGTTGTTGTTTCTGTCGCACTGCTTTGCTTTATCTTGACCAGGTCGCAGTTGTAAATGAGAACTTGTTCTCAACTAGCTTACCTGGTTAAATAAAGGTCAAATAAAAAAATAAAAAATAAAAATCGAGACAGATGAGAGCATCCAGAGGTGATGACCTGAGAAGATGCTTTCCAATGGAGGAGTAGGCTTGCCTGAGGAAAGATTCCAATTATAACACTCACGTGTGCGCACAGGCCGCAGAAATTGTTGCACACGTATATTTTACGCACATTCCAATGGCACGAGTGTTTGGCTTACTTTCACTTCAAAAGTAAATCCTCTTTATTTTGCCACGGGGAACACTGTTGATTTGCCTGCTTGGTATTCTGCATCATAGGCCTACGTGTGGTGTTTGCTTTGGTATAAAATAATAAGACGATTGTTCTTATTGGGGGACCGTTTAACGGGGCGCTGTTAGAGAGACGTGGCATGTGTGTTCAACTACTGAGTTTGCAGTATTCTCAACAGGTGGGCTGAGGAAAGTCTACGAAAAACTTTTTTGTTTCACGCTTGTGTCACAGTCTTGCTCATGGAAAACAAGCTACTATGATATTTCATTCGAAGTATCAGGCTATGACAGTAGCCTATGTAAATATCGTCCTATTACGCATTAGTTACTCATATCGTGTAATAGGTGTACCAGGACAGGTTGTTACAATAATATGATAATATTAGAATTAAGAATTTATTCCACATATGCTAAGATTCTTACAAATAGGCCTATTATCTACTAAAGGGAAAAACTACTGTGACCATGTCGACCGTTATTTGTAAACCGTTATTTGGATATCTTACCCTAAATGTATTTAATGTCCACCCATCCAGCAGAATAACTCTTTGATCTCACCTGGTAGTAAGCATATTGTATGTACCGGTAGGGTACCCTCTTTTCAAAAGCTTCCAGAACATCTCTCTTTGGGTAGGCTACTGTAAACACTGGAAAGTGTGTTTTGCACTTTTTAAGGCACGAAGCTCGGAGTAAGAAATGCTGCATGATGCGGAGACTGCTGTCCGCGAAGAGGGTATCATTGTCCCGACTGACAGTGCTACAGTTCTGGCTGCAAAACGCTTCGCTGTCTTTCAGGAGCCGGTGAAGACGCAAACTCAATTCCAGGTACTTGATGCTGTCCCTCCAGTTCTGCGCTCCATACTGCTCTAGAGCATGTCCATAAGCAGATTCAAGTGGCATTAGATCGTTATGTGGGAAACTCTTGAAGCTATATTTCTCATACTGGGCTTCGACCAGAAGCGGAGCGACCAAAACTACACAGAAACAAAATGAAAGCCAGGTTTCTTTAACGTTTGTAGGGGCCATTATGCTTATTCTCTATCATGCCCTCCGTTTCTCCAACCAAACACGATTTCGGGATAATTTCTCCAGGGTTTTCTTCAGCGGTGAATGGTCATGTCTGTTTGCACGTACAGAGCCTTGGCCAGGCTTGGAGAGACGGAGAGGAGGGGACAGAAAAGTCAGGGTTCTTCTGCAGGAGTTTCACAGGGAGTCAGTCGGAGGCAGTGATTTCGGGTTTAGATTAGCCCCTGGGTCATAACGCCCTCATGATTTTGGGGATAACATTGACCAAGTTACGGGAAAATACAACAAAACTTTTAATGATTTAGCATTTTGATGGGCCGATGGAAGGTTCTACATTATTAAAAAAAATAAAAAATTATATATATATATATATATATATATATATATATATATGTATATATGGAGGAAATATATATGTGGAGGAAATGAACACACTGTAAAATATGTATATATAGCACATGTATGACTGTGTGGTGGTCTAATAAGGAATATGCTATTATTTCCATATTTAAACATCTAAAGCAAATACTTTTTCACAGATTCGACAACTCTTCATTGTTTTTTCATGGGTAGGTTTGTTGGATCTACCAACATTCCAGCAAGCATGTTGCCAGATGAGATGGTCATGAGAGGGACGTGCTTTTTTAAAATTTTTAACAGTGAAAATATGAGCAGAAAATTAACATAGACCATTGTAAATGTTAGATAAATAACAATTCATATTTAAATAGAGAAGTAGACCAAAGGTTGGAATGTAGGACCTCCGAGAACATCCTTCTGGGCCTTTCTTTCCGACTCAGCCAGATGGGCGCCTCCCGGTTAAACGAGCTTCTCTATAGAAGCGGGTGGGGTATTCCCACACAGTGCAAATAACTTCCGCTCACTGTCTATGTTCGATAGGCATTCAAATAATAAGGCTTTGTAAATAGTATAGCACAGACGTTATTACATAGTAGGCTATGCTTTAAGTCGGCTTCCTCTGGCTTGCGCTCGAGTCAGATACCTAGGCCTATTATATGTGGCCGAGGGCTACTTTACACGTTTACAGAATTCCTCTAAAGAGGAGGGGGTGAATTGGATGCCACACACCTCCCCCTTCTAAACGAGCAGAAGCTACGTCCGCACTTCTCTCTTTCTGCATCTATAGACGGTAGCCAACGGAGAAGTCACGGCGAAATCATCCGTCTGTTTCTCATACTTTAACAAAACACCAGAGAATACGTTTATAATGGAGTCAATATTTGCGTTAATTTTGCTCTGTGTAACGGGAACCCATGTAAGCAGTAGCCCGGGCCCGTTAGAAGACGTGGTTATTGATCGGTATGACATTCCAAGAGTTTGTCCCAGAGAAGTGCAAACGGGAGATTTCGTCCGTTATCATTACAACGGTACCTTCACCGACGGCAAGAAGTTCGATTCCAGGTAAGCTACGACGCACGACTCGCTTGTATAGGTCTATTGACATAGTGCAGAAGAGCATCAAGGCAGAGCAAGCCTATCTGATTCCTGTGCAAATAAATTCTGTGCTGGCTGGTGGACATTTTCGTTTAACTATGGTCTCACGCAGTTGGCCTGTTGCAGACGTGTCCTACCTCTACATTTGCAGCCCCTCTAAGCAACCATTTTGAAACTTTGTATGGAAGACCCTGCGCTTCATAGATACATTGTAACTTTGTCCCTGCGCTGTGCATTTTTGCACAGATACACTGTAACTGCCGTGTGCGTTGGTGCGTGTCATGCGCATCCTCGAACGAGGCCTATGTGGCGCTCTGCACAATATCGTTCAATGGTGTTTACTACTACGAAATGCCACGCACACTCAAAGCAAAGACGAACAGCTGAGTTCAGTTGGTTGATAGGCTAAGTGAGGCTATATCTTAAAATGCATTATTTAGGCCTGTTTAGTTATTATACCATGGTCTACTTTTATGTTTTGTTCATTACTTATTTCATTTTTTTGCACACAACCCATTCAGATATGGTTAGATACATGGTTTACAACCAGTTAAAATGAATATAAATAGTCTAATATAATAATAGGAATAGAACAGAATAACTTGACTAGACCCCGCCTACCATTGAAAGAAATATAATCTTTGTAATCTTGAGGAATGTCTCTTCTATTCTCTCCCTCTAACCTCTCTTCTACCATCCCCCCTTTCCAGTCATGAACGTGGTGCACCCTTTAGTGGGCAGGTGGGGCTGGGGCGTCTCATCACTGGTCTGGACAGGGGAGTTCAGGGCATGTGTGTCAATGAGCGCAGAAAAGTTACCGTCCCCCCACACCTTGCCTATGGAAGCATAGGAGCAGGTAACAACTAATTTCATTCTCTTATATGACCTGTACAGTTTACATAGGGCCTGGCGCCAGATGGTGTGCCCTGTACAAACTAAATTCCACATATAGTTATCCTCTGATGTTGGCCCCAGTCGTATATTCCAGTGGCACACAATGAATTCCCAACCTGTCTCTCTCTCCTAGGTGATGTGATCCCTGCTGACACTGTGTTGGTGTTTGATGTGGTTCTGCTCGACATCTGGAACACAGAAGACAAGGTCCAGACACGCACCCTCAGCAAACCTGAGAGCTGCAAGCGCCTCGTGGAGGCTACTGACTTCATCCGTTATCACTACAACGGCACACTGCTGAACGGCGTGCCCTTCGACTCCAGGTGAGGTCCATATCTACTCTGGAAAAGCAGTCATGCTGTATTTGTGTGCGCGCGTGTGTTAACCCGTTCTGTCCATGACTCTTTCAGCCACTCTAGGAACGGCACCTATGACACGTACGTGGGCATGGGCTACCTCATTAAGGGCATGGACGAGGGTCTCATCGGCATGTGTGTGGGAGAGACACGCACCATCATCATCCCACCCTTCCTGGCCTATGAGGAGAAGGGATATGGTAACTACTAGTAACCACTGTTTATAATCCCTAGCCTATGAAGAGAAGGGATATGGTAACTACTAGTAACCACTGTTTATAATCCCTAGCCTATGAAGAGAAGGGATATGGTAACTACTAGTAACCACTGTTTATAATCCCTAGCCTATGAAGAGAAGGGATATGGTAACTACTAGTAACCACTGTTTATAATCCCTAGCCTATGAAGAGAAGGGATATGGTAACTACTAGTAACCACTGTTTATAATCCCTAGCCTATGAAGAGAAGGGATATGGTAACTACTAGTAACCACTGTTTATAATCCCTAGCCTATGAAGAGAAGGGATATGGTAACTACTAGTAACCACTAGTGAGTTGAGTTGCCTCTGCCCATAAAAACAACGTCCTCTCTGGGCAGCTTTAAAAATAAAGTAAAAATATGTTTGATGTCCTCTGTGCCCATATGAATAACCCCTATGATGTAACTGGAATGATGAGATAGATATTCTTCTTCTGTTTTTGTTTTATTATTTCACTGCCATACTGTGTTCCATCTTGTCTCAAGATTATCCTCGATGGTTTTATTCATGTGCAAATATGGCTTTTTCAAGTTTATGTGTGCTTGTTTTTTAAATGGTCGAATTAATAAACTAAACTTAAACTATTTATAACTCCTAGCCTATAAGGAGAAGAGATATGGTAGCTACTAGTAACCACTGTTTATAATCCCTAGCCTATGAGAAGAAGGGATATGGTAAAACTATATATAACCCCTAGCCTGGGCTGATAAACACAGGAAGTGTATAGTAGACTACATAGAGTTTAGAGTCTAGAAACGTTTATTCAAGTGTCACTCCACAACAACAGTTAACAAGACATATTGGGGCGGCAGGTAGCCTAGTGGTTGGACTAGTAACCGAAAGGTTGCAAGATCGAATCCCTGAGCTGACATGGCAAAAATCTGTTGTTTTGCCCCTGAACAGGCAATTGTGTTCCTAGGCCGTCATTGAAAATAAGAATTTGTTCTTAACTGACTTGCCTAGTTAAATGAAGGTCAAATAAAATAAATATTACAGATTAAAAACAATGTTGTGGACCACCCCCTCTGAGGAAGTAAGATTTGCATTGGGCTGTGTATAGATAATATAATTGACTCTAAACACCCATCCTCCTCTTCCAGGCACTGCGATTCCATCCCAGGCCACCCTGGTGTTTGAGGTCTTCATGATTGACCTGTTCAACCCTAAGGATGACATCGCCGTGGTGGTCAAGGAGGTGCCTAAGACCTGCACCCGTAAAACCGTGGTGGGAGACTACATCCGTTACCACTACAACGGCACCTTCCAGGACGGCTCTGGCTTTGACACCAGGTAGGAGCGTGTTTAATACATCTACTGCCAAACCAAGACTAGTGTGAGTGAAAGCGCGCATTGTAAAGACTGACTCTAATTTGCATTTACTATGTTTCCTCTTTCTGCAGCTACCAGCGCAACAGCACATACAACACCTACATTGGCATGGGCTATGTGATCCAGGGCATGGACAAGGCCCTCCAGGGGTTGTGTATAGGAGAGAAGAGGCGTGTCATCCTTCCTCCTCACATGGCCTATGGGGAGAAGGGAACTGGTGAGTATGTGGCTCTGTGGCATTGGCCAAAGGTTTTGGGGTGGGAGGAGTCAGAGTAGCATTTGCATGTCTTACTGTCCAGTGCCCACGCTGAGTCATGTCCCTACTCAAACTCCTTTCTTCTCTTTTTTTCTCTCCTCCTCCCCCACTCTAGGGGACCTCATCCCTGGCTCGGCCGTCCTGATCTTCGACATCCACGTTATCGACTTCCACAACCCTAAAGACCTCATTGAGATCAAGGTGACCAGCAAGCCCAAGAAGTGCAACCTGACCAGTGAGGTGGACGACCTGATCCAGTACCGTTACAACTGCTCCCTGATGGACGGCACCCTGCTCTACTCCTCGTGAGTAGGAGCGCCACCTGTCCATCGCACCGCCATACTGCAACGCCACACTGCAACGCCACACTGCAACGCCTGATCCAGTCATGTAATCTAATCATCCCTGGCTACTTGTCTGACTGATATCACTAGGCCTCCACGCCAACAGGCAGGAAGACTTATCAGCTACTTATGTTGTGTAGAAATGAAAATATATGATACAAAATATAACCAAGATATAGAAACCAGCCATATCTATAACTATATACTGTATCTTACATATTATATACATCTTACAACGTAGAACGTATAGGGCTACATACTTAATTCCTACTGACTGATAGCACGTCGGAGCATCGGCGGGGCCTTGATCAATATCTCCCTCATCTTCCAGGGACCACTATGAGAATGCCCCCATCACCACCCTGGGAGCCAACAAAGTGATTGAGGGTCTGGACGAGGGCCTGAGGGGCATGTGTGTGGGAGAGAAGAGAGTGGTGATCGTCCCACCCCATCTGGGACATGGAGAAAATGGAGGTGAGTGAATGAAATAATCCTGATCACTTTCATCTTGAAACCCAGAACCAAATCCTCTGTGGCGATATCTTGCATTTGGACATTCCATTATTCGGACACCGTTTCTATGTCTCTCATCATGCTCTCTCCTCCATGTCCCTGCAGCCAAGGGCGTTCCCAGCAGTGCCGTGCTGCACTTTGAGCTGGAGCTGTTGGACCTGCAGAAGGGAGTGCCTGACGGCTACATGTTTGTGTGGCTGGGGGACAGCCCAGATCCCCTGTTCCCTGCCATGGACCTCAACAAAGATCTATCTGTCCCTCTGGAGGAGGTAAGATAACACACGTCAGACATCTAGCATAATCCATCAATCAAAGTCAGGATTCACCCAATACATTCTGCCCTTTGCTTGGTAAGACACTGGTGCTGGTAACATCCTTGTGTAGGTCAGGACAACAAGTCAGGTGATCATCTAAAACTGCAATTATTCTTCAAATGATGTAGCTATTGAAAGGACACCTCTCATATGTCTCTCTGCTCTCCCTCTCTCTAGTTCACAGCCTTCATAAACCTCCAGGTGGCGGAGGGCACAGGTCGCCTGAGGCCAGGGATGGATGCTGATGGCATCATCAAGGACATGTTCAACAACCAGGACCGCAACACGGATGGCAAGATAGTGGCTGAGGAGCTCAAACTGAAGGTGGAGGAGGATTCTGACAGGGCCAGACATGAGGAGCTGTGAGGGGGTACAGTCGAGCCGGGCAGAGGGGTGCGGGGACGGAGAGAGACACAACAGACTGACAGAATCTATGCAATTTGGGGGTTACCAACTAGTGGAGCTCTTAAATACATTTTATTATGTAGAAAACACAGAAGGTTGGTGGCATCTTAATTGGGAGGAAAGGCTCATAATAATGGCTGGAACATACGAAGTTGAATGGTATCAAACACATGGTTTGATGCCACTCCATTTGCTCCGTTCCAGCCATTATTATGAGCCGTTCTCCCCTGAGCAGCCTCCACTGGTTGAAAATAACCCAAAATGGTCCATACTTATTTAAACGAAGGACTGCTTCCATGTGTTGTAAATTGCCTTATGAAAATGTGGTTCATCTATACTTTTTATAAATAACTTATTCTGCAGTCTTGCATCATTATGTTTTAAAAAAATGTTTGACTCAGACACATTTTGCTAAAAGCACTTTCATTGAACTACCTTGTCAGCCATTTGGGATGGTCCTTCTTCCCAGGATGCAATGCAGTTGGCTTCAAAATGGCTGATAGGAATAAATGGCTGTCTCCCACCCCTCCCCTTCTTCCCAGACATGAAAATGATGTTAAGACTGTAGGTTGTATATTTTAAGAGTGGCTATTTTGTACAATACAAGATTTTTTAAGTGCCTTGCATTGTAGAACATACATCACATAATAAACAACATCTGTTTTTCTAATAAAAACCTATAAAAAATGCATTGTTTCCTGTGTTTGGGATCCATATCCATTGTCTAGGGATTGTGTAGGCTGGGAATAACATTAATATAGAGTTCCCTGGGAATAGCATCACACTGGTGATTACAAAATTGGATTTTGGCATGTTTTACAAAAAGGAAATAGACCTAGATGAAGTGAAACAAGGGTTCAGTGGCCACATTTTATTTACAGTTGTGGAGAGGTTATCCTGTTATGGCTACATATCTCATACAGGTGAAAAACACAATGTAGTGACACTAGAATATGTAGCGAACACACTGTCTCCTCAGTAACGCACGTCTCAAGAGAAATGTATGACCAGATTCTTGCGTAGTGTACCAGTGACATCGCCATTTAATATGAATGGATTTCCACTTCAAATCTTTAAACATGTAACTGGGTGAAAATGTTATACTATAAATTGGCAAAACATACTAATAAAGCAATAGAATCAATGCCTTGGCTGTACCAAGAACTAAAAACCTCCATTATGTGGCAATTAAATGTTTTGCCATCATACAAAAAAATGTTAAAGTACTAAATATTCAGATGTTCTTCACCATAAACCGAATAGGTCAACCATTACTTTTACAGGACTCTAAAAGATAAAACATAATCAAAACTCTGCTGTTTTACAGAAAGTGATGGCATTTCAGAGAAAATATAAACATGGCAAATATTCAAAATGCTATTACTTTTCTCATGTACTTTCAATGTATCAAGGCTAAAGGTGGATGGATTCTTTGAGACCAGCATGGAGTGATACTGTACATGTCAATATATATACATGGCTCGATTTACTATTACTTTGGCCACATTGTGCTGTGTCAAGAGTGTGCAAAGCTGTCATCAAGGCAAAGGGTGGCTACTTTGAAGAATATCAAATATAAAATATATTTTGATTTGTTCAACACTTTTTTGGTTACTACATGATTCCATCCATATGTGTTATTTCATAGTTTTGATGTCTTCACTATTATTCTAAAATGTAGAAAATAGTAAAAATAATGTGTGTAGGTGTGTCCAAACGTTTTACTGGTGCTGTACATTCCTCATATGTAGACAGGGCATACATATCACCCGTAACGTTTCTCTCCCCACAAACCCAATACACATTCACCAGACGGGGAAGTCATCTAGTTTTCCTGTTCCATTTCAGTTGGACTATTGATGGTTCGTAAAACAATTGAGAATGTGACAGTAGGGTTGTTGAGTAAATCAAATCAAATTGTAGGACTCTAAAGGATGTTGCTCTCAAGTTGTAAGTGTTCAACAAGGAGACTCAACTGGAGGAGCGTGGAAGGACGGCTCCAAAACACAGTCTGGAATCCATCCCAGCCGCCCACACAAACAGCCATTGGAGCTTTAGTAAAAGACAAACCAAAAACAATACCATTCTGACTTGGCTCATGGTATCTGACTACTGGCACTTCCTAAACCAGCACGGCATATTTCCTGTAGCGTCGGGAACGCTCGTTACTGATTGGCCAGTGAGATGAAGTTCACGGTCAGGTCACTTGGTGCTGGTGAGGTGGAGCAGTAGGGCGTTCGGCACTTCCATGGTCTCATCCTTCACCAGCACGATGTCATAAGCATTCAGGTAGGACGTCTTCCTCTCCTCCACCTGAGAAAGATCATGCAGAGAGGGAACAGTTAACAAGGGGTCAATGTCCAACTACATTTAAACAGTGCTTGAACAAGCTGACTGTGCATTAAAACAATTGCCTTAAAACAATAAAACTTCGGAGTAAAAATAAAAACAACACATTTTGCATGGTTGAGGGTTTATTAGGGTGTAAGAGAGAGAGATTTGGTGTATGTGCAGCCAGTAGTACCCTACCTTGTCGTTGAGGAAGCCGATCTTGAGGATGTTCTCCATGCTGTGCACCCCATCAGCCATGGTCAGGTCCCCCAGAGAGTCTCCCAACAGCAGGACATTGTGGCGTGACTTGAGCTCCTGGAAGTGGCCCGTGTTCAGCAGAGCTCCCTCCTTCTTGTTATAGATGTGGATCAGCTCCCCTTTGAACGCCTTCAGCACTCCCTGAGAATGAGGGACACCAATGGGTTAAATCCTCATTCAAACCACTAACCTTTTACGCAGTATTTGCGTCATCACCAGCATAGGAAAAGCGCATTTAATGCAATGAAACTAAGTGTTTTCATGACAACCCCCTCTCCCTACTCAATCCCATAGAGGCTACCTGTATTGTATATACTGTGGTTTGTGTGTCAGTGATAGCCTACTCACAGTCTCATCAAAGTCCATGTAGTTGGAGAAGACATTGACGTTGGGGTGAAAGACCCCGGCCTGGCGGATCACCTCCTCCAGCACGTCTCCTAGCCCAGCAGAGAAGATGAGCAGAGGGATGCTGTGCTCCTGCAGGTGGTCAAAGAACAGCTGGTAGCCCTCCCTGGGGAGACAGCAGCATAGATAGCGCTGTAAGCACTACCATTATAGTCATCATCCTGGTCGTCATTAACATTATTGACTTGATTTGGCTTCATAATTTGGTACCATCTATGCTATCGATGACTTAATTGTGGTTTGGCAACAGTAGCAGGGTCTTCTCACCTGAGCATAGCATCGGACTCCTTCACCACATCCTGCAGCAGGTCTTTCCTGATGCGCTGCTGCACCAGAAGAGTATGGGCTTTAGTCCACCTATGGGATGCATGGCACAAGGGGATTGGTTAACCCTATCAGTCCCGAGACCCCATCAAAAATCGCCTTTTCATTTATCTGACTTTCATTTATCTGCATGTCCAGCCCTTATATTTAGCTTCACAATGAAGTGTTTTACCATTTTATTTTCAGGACAACCAGGGCTACAGGTAGAACACAGAACAATTTGACATAAACAGCGGCATTCATGAGTTGTATTGACAAATGTCAATAAGAAAAGAAAGTCTGCTGAAGCAAAAACCTCATAAAAATGAATTGATATGAATGCTGTAGAGAAATTGTTTGCTCAGTGGGAAATGAATATCCAACTAGTCAATGACAACTGTTTGGAGTTGTGAGCTACGTGAGCTTATTACAGTATTATAGACACTATGTCCTAGGATTTCCTACGATCTTCTATGTAGAAGATCCCCTTACATTCTAACGACTCTTCTGTAGCTTGTAAGCGTCATAGAGCAAAGCGTGTGTGTTCGTGAGAGTCTCAGCTTTTCATAGATAGCTTTTCACACAGACTAATGGTTGGACGCAGAAGAATGAGATGAATCCGATGGTACAACCCAGAAGTCTGTAGCTTAAACATACAATGTTTAAAATGGGTTACAAGTAAAAAACATGTCAGTATTACAGTGGGACTCATTGGGTAAATGAGACTGCAGGGAGGCGCCATTGTCTGGTATAGAACAGAGGGCATTGGTCAGTTTGACAGCAAAGTGATGAGTTCCTGGTCTAGAAGGGCAGTGATTGGCTCAGAGAGCTGCGACTCACCACTCCACCATGAGGGGCAGCTTCTCCTCCGCTGTCCGTTTGGAATCGATCTCTATGGGGTAATATGTGTTGAGCAGGTCCTTCAGCTGAACGGAGGGAGAATGGACAACACTCAGAAAGGAGAAACGGGCTAGTACGCATCTAGAAAAGACAGTTATTTTTCACTCATTTAAGCAGTGAATCTTGTGTCATCGTTTTTCTAATCTACACAACTTTATTTGCCAAATGAGTGGAAGTTCTGTCATGTGCTCCAGTTGTTTTTCTGATGACATTTGAAATATACCTGAGCTTTGCACTCCTCACTGATGAGCTTGCTGTTGTCCAGGATATCTATAAAAACAATACCGATGCAATCATCATCATTCTCATGGGCTTGTAGAAAAAACATCAGTGACAAGGCATGGACCCCTTAACTCTACATACACATTAGTATCTTCTCCGTGCAATCTATCCCAGATTTTGTACTTACTGTGACTGGTAGGGCACCGCTTCCCATTGTAGGCAAACCGTGTGAGGGTCATGTCAAAGTCAGAAATCACCTGAAAAAGCAAGAGACATTGTCACCATATTATCAAACAAACCTCTCAGAATAAATCAAAACACTTGGGTGTGGTACGCATAGAATCACATATACAATCCTAACTGAATAGGATCTCTGTGGTGGTACCTGAATAGTGCTGGTGCCAGCCTTCTGCATGGTCTTGATGATCTCCTCCACCCTCTGAGGGTCCCTCATACACACTGAGGGACTGGACAGCTCTGGGATCTTTGGAGGACGGAGACAAGGAGTGAGGAGAGAGAAAAACAGAAGAGCTAAATATTACTCCACTACATTTTTCTCATTCAGCAGACACTCTTATCCAGAGTGACATACAGGAGCAATTAAGCTTAAGTACCTTGCTCAAGGGCACATGAACAGATTTTCCACCTAGTTGGCTCAGAGATTCAAACCAGCAACCTTTCGATTACTTACCCAACGCTCTTAACCACTTGCCGCCCCTAAACACTTATGTGATGATAAACCCTCATACTCACTGAAGGCCACTGTGCTTGCTACTGTTTACAGCATTTACCATATACAGAGCACAGATTAAAGTGATTTCACTGCAGCCTAGCTTTGGGACACAAAATCAGGAGTCCGTGTATTGGTTGGATCAATAACGTTACATCACAGACTCCTGATGTTGTGTCCCAAAGCTAACAGCAGTCCTGCTGCTGATAACATCACATGCATCCAGCTGATACATTGTTATAATACTGTACTGAGGAGCTGTAGCCGACGTAACTCTTCACATATCTATTGCATGTCATCCCTTCATTTGCAGCTGTTCTCACAGCTAGGACTTGAATGAATGGATTCTTACACTAGGGTAAACTAATAACCCAGTCACATATTTAACAAGCATGAACAAGTACTCTGTGTGATTTTACTTTTTGGGATTGTAATGTTATGTCACTGTCACATAACTAACAACAGAAATGAGGCAAGTAGTTTGTAATATCTAACGTTAAGTTTGATAGCTAGCTAGCTAGCGAGTCATTCACTCAGTGGCAATCAGGAAAATAAAGTACACATACCATTTTTCTAGAGAGATGTTGTTTAATTCAAGAAAAGTTCAAAGATCCAAACGATGGATCTAGCTAGAAATGCAATCAATAAGTTATATAGCTAGCTAGCTAGGATTGTAGCTAGTTAGCTATGCTGCAATAACCAGTCTACACCGAGGGCTCGCATTTGCTGGCATAAATTGAGGAAGTAAGTGTGTGCGTGTAACATCTTCCCCAGTACCACAAAAGCAGTATTACATGTTCCTAATATAATTTATGTTCTGATAGAGCAGATTAAGAAAGTATTATGGCAAATTGTGTGCTTCTATGTATTCTTAATTCACGTTCTCTCTCACACTACATCTGAAATGGACTGTATTTAATAAAAATGTATTATGTAGTGTCAAATATTAGTGTTAAATGACTGTTACACATTCACTGTAAGATCAGTAGGCATATCAGTCAGATAGATCAAATTAAACACAAACTTTTTTATGACAAGTGAGGCTGATGCTCTGATTCCATTTAATCATCGCTGTGATGTAATAATGAACAATTTTGGAACATAATATAAGTGGAACGTTCACAATTCACAATCCTTAGATGAACACAGCTGCTGTAGTAAACCAGCTAAATGTCTAAGCTGAAGAGCTAGCAAAACCCCATTAAATATAGTTTATAATACATTTATTACGCAAGGAATGAATGATCTGCAAGAGACGGCCACCTCAACCAAATTTCAAAGATGCATCATGGAGAGGAAAATGAGTGCTATGACCTGTACAATCTTTAACGAGTTACGTCTGGAGGGAAAACTCTGTGATGTGGTCATCAAAGTCAATGGCATCGAGTTCAATGCCCACAAGAACATCCTTTGTGGATGCAGCTCATACTTCCGGTGAGTAGCCTCCCCTGGTTGGGATAGGTTGGGTTTGGGATGTGCTGGCCAGACGACATTCCCATTCAGGCACCACTTGACTTTGAATGAGAATGCGAGAACATTGTTGATTTATGGTATCTCTGCCTTGGTCCAACTCTCTGTAATTATTAGTTACTTTTGGGGAGTCCTGAGGAACTTTGTTCAATTGCAATGCTGTAGTGAGAAGAATATTGATGTTTCTATCTCCCTGTATTATTATAACCCCTGACCCACAGTGCTCTCTTCACAAGCGGCTGGAACAACATCGAGAAGCGGGTCTACAGCATTCCTGGTGTGAACCCAGACATGATGCGCCTGATCATCGAGTATGCCTACACACGTTCCGTGCCTGTGACTGCAGAGAATGTAGAACCTCTCCTGGCGGCTGCAGACCAGTTCTGCATCCTGGGGATCGTGAGAGCCTGCTGCGACTATCTGGAGGCCCACCTCTGTCTGCAGAACTGCATCGGCATCTGCAAGTTTGCGGACTTCTACTCCTGCCCTGATCTGCGCCGCCGGGCCTACCTCTTCATCCTGCACCACTTTGAGATGGTGCGTTTCTCAGAGGAGTTCATGGAGCTCTCTCTGGCACAGCTCTGTGACATCATCAAGAAGGACGACCTGAATGTGAAGCAGGAGGATGTTGTGTTTGAGGCGGTCCTACGCTGGATCAACCACTCGCCTCAGGACCGCAAGGCCCACGTCTCTGTGCTGCTGCCCAAGGTGAGAGGTGAACAATAGTGTCAATGTTTTACTGTTGGATAACTTTTGTAAGTTTGGGTGTCGTGCTAGTCAACAGCTAACCACACGTCTGTCTGTCTGTGTCTGTGTGCTTAGGTCCGCATGGCCTTGATGACAGCCGACTACTTCATGAACAACGTGAAGAACAATACCCTGGTGAAGGACAATGATGACTGCAAGCCTATCATCATCAGTGCCCTGAAGGCCATGTACGACCTGAACATAAACGGGCCCTCCAACACTGACTTCCGCAACCCTCTGACCCGCCCACGCCTGCCTTATGCCATCCTATTGGCCATCGGTGGCTGGAGTGGGGGCAGCCCCACCAATGGCATTGAGG
The DNA here is from genome assembly GCF_901001165.1 of Salmo trutta. Taxonomy (NCBI): domain Eukaryota; kingdom Metazoa; phylum Chordata; class Actinopteri; order Salmoniformes; family Salmonidae; genus Salmo; species Salmo trutta. The sequence goes on from NC_042988.1 coordinate 12,233,390, forward strand.
CGTATGATGCGCGGGCTGACCGGTGGGTGAATGTGACCCGGGAGGAGGAGAGCCCTCGAGCATACCATGGAGCTGCTTACCTCAATGGCTTTGTCTACTGTGTGGGTGGCTTTGACAGCGTTGACTACTTTAACAGTGTACGTAAGTTCAACCCCGTCACACGGACCTGGCACCAGGTGGCCCCCATGCACTCGCGGCGCTGCTACGTCAGTGTGGCGGTGCTGGATGGCTGTATCTATGCCATGGGTGGCTTTGATGGCTACGTACGACTGAACACCGCTGAGTCTTATGAGCCTGAGACTAACCAGTGGACCCTGATTGCACCCATGCATGAGCAGAGGAGTGATGCCAGTGCTACCACACTACATGGCAAGGTGAGCGGAACAGAGGGACCTGGGAGAGAACTTCACGATGGATAATGACTTTTGCTAATAAAATGTTGGCATGATCTTTTCTCTAGGTGTACATCTGCGGTGGCTTCAATGGGAATGAGTGCTTGTTCACTGCAGAGAGCTACAGCCCCCAGACCAACCAGTGGACTCTGACCGCCCCCATGAGAAGCAGGCGCAGTGGTGTGGGGGTCATCGCCTATGCGGAGCAGGTCTATGCGGTGAGCAGAACATTCACATGCATTTCAGCGCCTTATTCAGTAAGAGCTGAAAGTTAAGAAATATTTGACTCAAGTTTCCTCTGTCCTCTCCCAGGCGGGCGGCTTCGATGGGGCTAACCGCCTGCGTAGCGCTGAGGCCTACAACCCGCTGACCAACACATGGCGCACGGTGCCAACCATGTTCAACCCGCGCAGCAACTTTGGCATCGAGGTGGTGGACGACCTCCTGTTCGTGGTGGGGGGCTTCAACGGCTTCACCACTACCTTCAACGTGGAGTGCTATGACGAGAAAACAGAGGAGTGGTACGACGCCCACAACATGGGCATCTTCCGCAGTGCCCTCAGCTGCTGCGTGGTGCACGGGCTGCCCAACGTGGCCCAGTACGCTGCCCCCCGGGACTCCCTCCAGTCCCCCCGGGAAGAGCTGAAGCTCTCCGCTTCCAACAGCATCCTGTCTGTGTGACGCCCCCTCGCCCCTATCCTTACTCCTTCCTGCCCGCCCACCGTATCCCACTTACCACTGGCATTTATCATGAGCAAATAAATCAACAACTTTATGTCCCAGAGGAAATTCCATATGCATATATAAATGTCTATATTTCTTATTGCATCTGCAAGGGTGATTGTACTATTATTTTCCTACTGTGTTAGTAGAAGGGAAGATTGACTGGACTGAATTTGTTACTGTGCTTGGCTCATGCCCAATGACTCAGTGCATAGTACTGTTTAATGTCCATGTGTATGTATGTAGCTTAGTTTCATAGAGTATGATAGAGGCCTCTAGTGGCCAAAATGCTGTTTTAGCATTGGCAGCACCATCGAGGGCTTCCAACATTTTTATTTTGTCAACTGGGTGGGACTTCCAACATTATTGGCTGATCCCTCATGGTCATCAGGAGGGATCAGCCAATTGTGAAGAAAATGGACTACTTAAAAATGGAGATTGCCTCAATGACACTGCCCATGCTCTCACAGGTGCCGTAATAGGAGCTATATAGGAATGATTTCTCTATCATTCTCTATGCTTTGTAAAAAAAAAAAAGTTGGAGAAAATTCCACCCAAGGAAAAGACAGATGTATATAGAGCTAGTCTTGAAAACTGCCCAATAACATTGACCAAAATGACATTCAGAATTTAGATAACACCTTACACAAGATAGATGGGAAACCAAGGTTGTAAAAAAAAGAAATGTACATTTTAATTGCAAGTGATGACATCAGCATATTTTTTTTTACATCCAATATATTGACAATGCCAGACTGCCACATGCAAAGCAAAAATATATATTGCCTACATATGTCAATAATATTTTTTCAAATGCTATGCAAGAGGAACAAAACTGAGGAAATACCCTTTCATTGCATTCTCAAAATTATAGTGCTTTACGTTATAAATTAGCTTCAGGGATAGTGCTTATAACAATCAAAGAACTCTTGAACTCAATGGCAACACATTCACCTTGATATGGTTATTCCGCTCAGTAACATAAGGATACCCTCTAGTCTATACCAGTGGTTCACAACCTACCACCAACTGAATTTTGCTCTGCCCGGAGTACCCCTGAAGTACCCCCCTCATGTGCATTTTACCACTAACCCTATGGACTCAGTCTTTTCAAGTACCCCCTGTGGCTAGGCCAAGTACCCCCAGGGGTCTTCGTACCCCTGGTTGGGAACCACTGGTCTATACATCTCATCTGACTGTCTTTGGAGGGTGAGGAGAACATACAACAATGTGGCAGGATCTCTCAGATGAACACCTGTATAAGGTACAGCAACCGGGCTGCCCCACACTTCACATCACATTCATTTTGGATTACTAAGCAAATCACTGTAGTGCACACATTTTCTCACATGGGAACAGAATAGATTATCGGCTGGTGTTGGATTAAATGATAAATTAAAAGAAAAAAAATGCAAATCGGCCATATCTGAAGACAAACATGACAGGTAAACCCACTCGGACTTAAATATTACAAACTGATTAAGGGGTAGACAAGTGCACTACTAAGCATGCTTTTCATCAGCTCTGCCAAGCATTGTTTACCGTACTCAGACACACACGTTATCAAGTCCTCCATCGGGAACTACACCCTCCAGCCATTAAACTCAAAACCAATGCAGACAAAATAAGAAGAGAAACATTCAAACTCCCACCTAGGTCCTTCTACACAATGTTCCTACCAACAGGAATGTGACGAGCAGAAGACTGAAGAATAATTAAACGGAATGGTTGATGGAATTTCAAATGATCAATGGAATGTTACCAAGTTAAGACTGTTTCATTAAGGGGCCTCCCGAGTGGCGCAGCGGTCTAAGACACTGCATCATAGTGCTAGCTGTGCCACTAGAGATTCTGGGTTAGAGTCCAGGCTGTGTCGCAGCCGGCCGCAACCGGGAGACCCATGGGGCAGCGCACAATTGGCCCAGCATCGTCCGGTTTCGGGGAGAGATTGGCAGGGATGTCCTTGTCCCATCTCGAACTAGCGACTCCTGAATTTTCCACAAGACTCAGACATGAACAGAATGATGACCATCACTCTTGCAGACGGATGGGTGCACAATTAAGTCTAATTAAGAGATTGTTCATCCATCCCCAATCTCTCTCTCCATCTGTCTCAGACTCCCACCATCTCCATTCTCCTTTCCAACTTCCTTTCTTTCTAACTGATGCCACATGGGAGATTTCTTTGTCGACTCCCCCTCTCTGCACTGACTGCTCAAAGAAATACACTATCGAACGTCAGTAATAAGACAGAGGAAACATTAGGAGCAACCAGGGGAGGAGAGAAGTCTAATTTACTGTGATCCATTAAGGAAACAGGGGAAAACCACAGCCCACATAGATAGTGGTGGTAAATCACTAATTAAGTTGTCCACTCTTGATTGGACCGTAGATCTGATAATAAATATAAGACTATTCTCCTTTCATTCATGTTGAGCTACTGTATCAAAGCTATAACAACAACAAGCAGAGCCATTCAGATGAAGCTAATATAAAGCAAAGCCATCAGGTATTGGTAAGGGTTTGGTCCGACTGACTGGTTGGGCCAGGATGACACCAGTATGGCAATCATTTTTCCATGGCAAAAATGAAAACACGAAACAGACCGAACCCTTAGGTCCTTTAATAACCTGCTGTATGTAACATATTGTGTGCTATAGCTTGGGAAAATAAATGTGACTCTGGATGACATAAGATGTTTGTTTTCCTAAACAAGTTAAATCTGCTTCGTGTTACGTTCACTTGCCACGACACTAACGAGTATCGCAATACTGGTATTGTCCCGGGCCTTCAGCTGGACAGAGTGTATGTATGTATGTATGTATGTGATATTTGCATGGAGAGACTGTCAGTGTCCTGATGGAATGTCATAGAGAGCAACTGACTTCACTAAGCACATTGGATTGGAGGAATGTAGATTCTGCCATACCGAAGGGTCACATTGCCTACATCATATAAGCATAAAAGGGGGACAGAAAATATTTATATATAATAAAAGTATACATATACAACTATATACTATATGTATGTATGTATAAAAAGACAAACATCACCTGTGCCTGACGTACATACGTAGTGTAGTCCGATGTTGGTCCCTGTACAACACTATTCACATTTGTAACATTCAGCCTGTCCTCCCCACATAGACAAACACCTGGCCAGCACAGGGTCACATCACCCCCACATCTCCCAGCCTTGAACACCATCGTCTCAACCAACACCATCGTCTCAACCAACACCATCGTCTCAACCAACACCATCATCACAAACCAACACCATCGTCTCAACCTGATGATCTGGCACAGAGTTCTCTTGAAAAAGAACCAACATGAGAGCAACATAGGAGCCACTGCTCCAGCAGGTTATGGGTGGGGGTTAATGACGATGGCTGCCAGGGGATGTTTGGGGCTTGGAGCTGGACTGGGCTGCTCCCCCTCTGGGGTGGATGTGATGGACAGACAGGGGTTGAGATAGTTCAGCACTCGATCTGAGACTGCAGCTGCCTGCGCAGGGTGAGGGTGCGCCGGTGTAGCTGCTGCATCTGCTGCATGCGGTCCCGCTGGCGGGCCAGGTTCTGGGGCATGGGGTAGCGCTGGCAGCCGTACAGGAAGCGGTAGGGGATGCGTACGTGGCAGGCGGTGGCGCGGCAGCGCGGCTGGGGCATGGGCGGCAGCAGCATCCAGCGCTTCCTTTCGGCAGAGTAGCGGTAGGCCTCTTTGCGGTACTGCTTGTCCACGTCGTCGCTGTTCTTCCAGCCGCCAATCACAAAGACGTCCTCGTCGAAGTGGCAGATGGCGGCGCCCTCGACGCTGGTGACCTCGGGCGGCAAGCTCTCCAGGATCTCGTCTGAGACGTGGGCGCTGATCTTCTGCTTGGCGGCCTCGTCCCGCACCGTGTAGCTCTTAGGGCAGCAGGAGGCCGTGTGGTAGAAGTTGGTGGAGGCCACGGCCATCTGGAACACACAGTAGTTGTCTATGAGCGGCAGGGAGTCCACGTCCTGCCACTGGCGGCTCTCCGTGTCGTAACGCGTGGTGACCGTCTTCAGCCCGTCCTCGTTGTCCGTGTCCACCGGCGTGCGCGCCGTCACGTATACGTAGCGGTCCTCCACGCTCACCGCCTTCACGTCCCGTAGGATCTTGGGCGCCGACTCCAGATTGTGCCACTTGTCCGGCTCAGGCTCGTACACGCTCACGTCCTTGAAGCCGGGGCTGAAGTTGCCGTGGCCACCGATGCTATACAGGATGTCTTTGATACAGGTGAGACCAAAGGAGTGTTTACGTGTGGTCAGGTTGCTCACCTGTTCCCAGGTGTTGCGGTTGGGGTTATAGCGCTCCACGGTCTTGGCGAAGCCCGGTTCCATGGATCCCGCTACGTAGATGTGGGACTCTGTGGTGGCGATGGCGTGGCCATCCAGGTGGTTGTGGATGTGGGGCAGGTTAACCCAGCGGTCCTCGTAGATGAAGTAACCCACACATTCACTCAGGTAGTCACCCCCCTCCGACACCCCGCCCACCACCATGATAACGTCCATGTTCTGGCCGAAGCGCGGCTGGAAGGAGGCCATGTAGGACGACCAGAACTCCAGGTCAGCTGACTTGAGGTTCTCACAGCGGATGGCGTGGCCCTCCACGGCATCGGACACCAGGCGGAGACAGGCCTCGTTGGCAGCCACCAGTGCCTCGTTCTTCACCACGCGCGTCAGACAGGTGGGCTTAATCTGGGGTAGCCGGAGGAGCCGGAACAACTCCTCAAAGTACCTCCCCCGCTGCTCTGTGTTCCTCTGGACCCACTTCACCACAGCCTCAAACAGCACCTCTTCCTCGTCCACGGTGATCTCCGCGTCAGACAGCCAGTCCCTCACCAGGTGGAAGGGCAGGGTGTAGAACTCCTCGTCCTGGATGACCTTGTGGAAATTGCGTCGGATCATGCCTGCGGCCCGCAGAGCCAGCTGGTCCAGGGTGTACATGTGGGCCAGGCTGTGCACCGCCACACAGTTGGCCAGGCTCAGCTTCTTCTTCAAAAACTCCCCACAGAACTCCTTAAGATGCAGCAGCAGGAACCTGCAGCCAACACACACAATCAATAACAGAACATGAGAAACAAACATTGGCAAGGCCAATTATGACACCCATAAACTCACCACACTCAAATTCAGGGTTGACAGGTTACAGGATGGTCAGTGCTATCCGGGACCCATGGGACGTCCCGACCCTAAACCCTAACCAATATGCTTCAGTGACACCTCCAGTAAGCCAAAACAACATTGTCACTGAACTACATACAAATAATCAAGTACTAGCAAGTGGCGATTAAATGGATTATGCACATTAAAAGGAACACTAATGTAAATTGCAAACAAACCTGTCAGCAAGCTCTAACACTTCATGCACATTGCAGGTGCTCACACGTATTTCTCCGATGTACATGTACTGAATGACACTCTCCACCGTCTCCGGGACCAGCGCTCCATTCCTTCAACTCAACCCGACCCGACAGCGACTCGGAGAACTGCCCTCCCAGCAACGGCGTGAAATAGTCCGTAGCCGCGGCCAGTACAGAACGGTGAGCGGAAAACTCACAGCTCTGAACATTCCCGGTTGCCGCCCCACTGCTGAAGGCCAGCGTCACGTCGCAGAACAATCCCTGCTTCCTCTGTTCATTCTGCCGCCGAGACAGCTCTGTGCAGTGGGAGGAGGATGTGAAATCCTCGGCCTCTTCCGTGTCCCCGTCCCCGACAAGGGCGCTGGGCGTGCTGCTACCGCTACTACCCCGGCTAGAGTCGTCTGAGTTCGGGGGTGCAGCTGCCATTCTGGCGGTGGTTGTGAGCATTCGGAATTCCAGTAAACTCGTGTGGGAAAGAACACACACGCAGACACACATACATCAACTCAAAACACAGGCGGAATTACTGACATGCGCAGTGGATGCAAGGCGTGTGCGGTAAAGCCCATCCCACTCATTTGTGGCGGACAGGAGAAGCTTTTGTGCTTCTTCAACCTCAGCTTTCTCTGCCGAAGCAGGGTATCATCAATTCACCTTCTCTGAGTGGGTGTCTTTGAATGACCTGAATGGAAGCTACACATGGATGTTTCCATTCATTTAATGTGATGGATGTTCTTTCATATAAAAGGGCCAGGCCAATACATAGTCCCACTCTGTTACATAAGTGAGTAGAATCACTTTGCCATGAATGAACAGAAATGACACCCCCAGAGCACATAAAACAGGAGAGGTCTGAAGAATAAGCTCTATAGCCGTCTAGTAGACCCTCATATGCACTGGCTGTTTGAGAAAACGAAGACAGCTCCCAATAGGCCACTACGTCCTCTGTTGTTATTGGATATGATATCATTAACGTGTCGGTTTTAAAACCAATGGTTTGATAAACTGATGGATGGAGTACGACACAGTGAAACAATTAAAATTATGATTATATACCACATGTATTTTATGGAAGAACCAGACAGAGCTGTGTTCCAAGGGGTCATCTTTAATATACTCAGTCACACCGTTCTGAAAATATATCACGACACATCTCTACAGAGGCACGTTCAGTTCACATCGCATTAGGTCAAACAAATTGTGTTGACATGACAACACAAATAGTACGGACAGATACAGCTTACAAGAAATAGCCGGTCACAATAGAGCTGGTCTAGCTAGTAACGTTCAGATAAATAATGCTGCATTCAATGGTACCTTTACCATTCTGGGCACCGTCCTGTTTGGGACAGAGGATGAGCTTTCACTGTATTTACAGCCCAATGTGATTGGTCAGGGAGATATCTTACGGTTTAAAACGCAACCGTTTCATGGGCATTTACAGTACATCAAAAATGCTAATACTTTCTATTACATTTATTTACTCGGCTGTTAAAACATCTATACATAAATAAAGTTAGAATCTATAACTGTAAAACAGTAGCAAGTATTATTGCACTACGGCTCACCCCAGATAAAAAGCGAATGATTTTAATATGGCACCAACACACTCCAAGAAAGAGAACTGCACAGCGACACACAGGAAGTCTGTGATACACAGACACATGCTTGGTTTACGGAGAGAGATGATAGTGGGAGATACAGTCTCATCAACGTACTTCACTGTAGGCATAGGTGTAGTATAGAAGCTGTTGTAGTAGTACTACTACTAGTAGTAGTAGTAATAGCAGTAGTATTTGCAGTAAATAGGAAGAGAATCATCTGTATCCCTACTGGTAACCTTGGGAAGAGAATTGCTTTAACTGCACTCACACACTATAGGGTTAAGGGTCAACTAATGAATGAGCCTCTTTTCTCAGTCTCTGCAGCTTGCTTGATCTCTCTCTAGCAGACTCAGACACATCTGAGTGCGTATTCACAGTTTTGCAGGCCTTGCTATTATTAACGGGGTTGCAGCATGTTTGATCAGCTTACTGATTTAAAAAAACTGAAACTGTATTAATAAAAAAAAATGGTTGTCCTTATTTCTGCTGTAAAGACACATCTATAATAATATCAGTCTTCATTGTTGTTCTCCCACCACTTAGGGCTGACAGAACATAGTAAAGGTGAGGGTGGCGGTTAGGGTGCGGTAACTGGGGGGGGGGGTCCATGGCCTGGTTTCTGTGGTTACATGGACATGTGTTCGGGGAGAACGTAGGAGATGTCGTCCCAAGGGTGACGGTACAGACCCTGTTTCAGCCTCTTCTGATCCAGGTAGTGTCCTGAGGAAGAAGTAGAAGCGTAGGTAAGGTTCCAATTTTAGCAATATCATATTGCGTATCCTCCGCTCCTTACATCACAGCCCCTTTCCCATTACCATTTCTAGGGGTCAAACTCATCAGGGTCATGACCCCCAACTCACCGATGAAGCCCATGCTCCGCCCCAGGACAAAGATTCCATTCAGCGCTCCGATCTCCACAAACTCATCAGCCTCGTCCCTGAGGGGGAAGACAAACACCAGGGGGCAATGGTGAGTTGATGTAACACTGAATGTAGGCTAAGGCCAACAAAAGGACAGCCGGATGACCCAGACAGTAGTATAGTTGCATTGTACAGAATGTAATTGACTGGAGTTAAATAGCATAGGATTTACCGTGTAAATCCACCACAGTTCCTGAGCAGGTCCACAAAGGCTACTCCGATGAAACCGTCCACATTCAGGATCAGGTTGGGTTTCTGAAACCGCAGCAGAGAGGAGAAGACATGGTTTAGAACAGATGATCTCAGTGGGGTGATCCAGGGTGCAGGAGAGGACGACAGGGTTAGTACCTTGGCGGTGGTGATCTTCTCCACATCCATGGCGTAGTCCAACAGCTGGGTGGAGGGGAAGGTCTTCTTCACAAAGTCCTTCAGGATCTGCACCCGCATGTCTGGGTTGTTGATCTGAAGCACACACACACACACACACACAGTAAAAAAATATGAAAGACGCATGGCATCCAAACAGAGACACAGGGACGGTGCTCACCGACTTGACCCTGTGTCCGATGCCCATAATCAGGTTGCCCTCCTTCTTCATCTTATTGACAAACTCCATGGGCAACATGCCGCTGTCAAATGCCTTGCTGAACTGCTTGGCTGCAGCGTCCAGGGCCCCTCCGAACCGGTCCCCCTGGAAATCACACACACAGAAAGAAACACTCAAATAGAGACACACGTCGACTACCAAAGCTCAATTAATTAATTAAAACAGAGGCATTATCTTCAGAAGAGGCTACTCTGTTGGTTTGAGTGGGCCTAAGTATGTCGAGGTTGACATGACTATGTTCTTACGATGGTGAGCAGGCCAGAGGTGAGGCTAGAGATGAGGTCTTTGCCAGCACGGGCACAGACGATGGTGTTGTGGGCACCGGAGACGGCAGGACCATGGTCAGCAGTCACCATCAGACACATCTCAATGAACTTGGCAGCATAACTGGGCAGCCTTGGGGCAAGGAGGAGGGAGGACACAGAGACATAGAATTGTATTCAAATTGAATTATGATAGTGTATGTTTAATGTTTTATGTGAACAATGGCAGTATTATTATTGACTGTTTCACGGTTTCATGTTTTGGGGGACAGAACTGTACCTCCTCTGGAACCAGAGCAGTCCCAGGGTTCCTCCCAGGCCCATCTCTGACTTGAACACCTCAGTGATGGGCATTCCAGCGTAGATGAGCTCCTGGCCCCTCTCATCACAGATACTGGTCATAAAGGAGGCTGGCTTACGGATCAGACCCAGCTCCTACAGCACAGAGGGATAGAGAGAGGGGGAGAGGGAGGGAGTCACCACACCCTCTCATTGCTCTCCATCTGTTTCAGTTTAACACAGTCTGATACGGTTCTGTGAAGTTTGCCTTATATGGAAGTCAATAACATTGTCCAGAGCCAATAAGAGATCCTGATTCACCGCTAACTCACAGGGGACATGAGCTAGCGTGGCACTGACTGGTCGTCATTACTCACCCGGGCCCAGGAGTAGTCCATGGGCACCGTGGGAGGGGGCACCTCCATAGCTGGAACGATGACTCCTTTGCCAACGAGGTCGTCATACACTGATCTGTACATGAGGATGGGTAACTTCAATTTCACAACAGTGCTTTTGTACATTAATTAAAACTGTCAATCTTATGTTGTGGCTTGGATGTATGTTTTTCTAAATCATATCAGTGTGTGATTTTCTGCACTGACTTGATGACATCTCCCAGCTCGTCAAAGCTCTTGGGTACAAAGGCTCCGGCCTCCTTCAGAGCCAGGTTCTTGGCCACGGCTGTCTCTGAGGCCTGGTTGGCACATGCTCCAGCATGACCAAACTGGACCTACAGGTGACAGACCGGGTCAGCATATCATAGGAGACAGTCACCAACCCCATAACCAGACTAGAGGTCAACCGATTAATGGGAATGGCCGATTAATTAGGGCCGATTTCAAGTTTTCATAACAATCGGTAATCGGCATTTTTGGACACCGATTACGGTCGATTACATTGCACTCCACGAGGAGACTGTGTGGCAGGCTGACTACCTGTTATGCGAGTGCAGCAAGGAGCCAAGGTAAGTTGCAAGCTAGCATTAAACTTATCTTATAAAAAACAATCAATCTTAACATAATCACTAGTTAACTACACATGGTTGATGATATTACTAGTTTATCTAGCTTCTCCTGCGACGCATATAATCGATGCGGTGCCTGTTAATTTATCATCGAATCACAGCCTACTTCGCCAAACAGGTGATGATTTAACAAGCGCATTCGCGAAAAAAAAGCACTGTCGTTGCACCAATGTACCTAACCATAAACATCAATGCCTTTCTTAAAATCAATACACAAGTATATATTTTTAAACCTGCATATTTGGTTAATATTGACTGCTAACATGAATTTCTTTTAACTAGGGAAATTGTGTCACTTCTCTTGCGTTCTGTGCAAGCAGAGTCAGGGTACATGCAGAAGTTTGGGCTGCCTGGCTCGTTGCGAACTGTGTGAAGACCATTTCTTCCTAACAAAGACCGTAATTAATTTGTCAGAATTGTACATAATTATGACATAGCAATGTAACAGCAATATTTAGACTTAGGGATGCCATCCGTTAGATAAAATACGGAACGGTTCCGTATTTCACTGAAAGAATAAAATGTTTTGTTTTCGAAATTATAGTTTCCGGATTTGACCATATTAATGACCTAAGGCTCATATTTGTGTGTGTTATTATATTATAATTAAGTCTATGATGTGATATTTGATAGAGCAGTCTGACTGAGCGGTGGTAGGCAGCAGCAGGCTCGTAAGCATTCATTCAAACAGCACTTTCCTGCATTTGCCAGCAGCTCTTCGCTGTGCTTCAAGCACAGCGCTGTTTATGACTTCAAGCCTATCAACTCCTGAGATTAGGCTGGCAATACTATAGTGCCTATAAGAACATCCAATAGTCAAAGGTATATGAAATACAAATGGTATAGAGATAAATAGTCCTATAATAACTATAACCTAAAACTTCTTACCTGGGAATATTGAAGACTCATGTTAAAAAGGAACCACCAGCTTTCATATGTTCTCATGTTCTGAGCAAGGAACTTAAACGTTAGCTTTTTTACATGGCAAATATTGCACTTTTACTTTCTTCTCCAACACTTTGTTTTGCATTATTTAAACCAAATTGAACATGTTTCATTATTTATTTGAGACTAAATAGATTTTATTGATGTATTATATTAAGTTAAAAATAAGTGTTCATTCAGTATTGTTGTAACTGTCATTATTACAAATAATATATATAAAAACGTTTAAAAAACGGCCGATTAATCGGTATCGGGGTTGAAAAATCATAATCGGTCGACCTCTAAACCTTCTTCCAGTACGCCTGCCCTGCAAGTCTCTGATATCAATCCAATGACTTTAACCCCTCCCCCCCAAACTCTTCCCATCACACTCACCTCTGAGGAGAACATGGTGGCACAGGTCCCGATGCACCAGCTCACCACAGGCTTGGTGATCCTGCCTGACTTGATGCCCTGGCAGATCGTATACTCCTCTGTGCCGCCAATCTAGAAGGGAGACCAACAGTGCTTTTAAATGGAAGTCCACACACACACACGCAGAGGTGAGTATCCAATCATGGAATTAGTCTGGTCATAAATGTCAATGTTAATTAGCTACGCTTGATGAAAATAAATTGATTGCGTTAAAAGGATAAGGTTTATTTGTCTATGGTTAGTTTACTCAGTGGAGGGGGCTCATTAGCAGCAATGATGTGGACGTGTGTGTCTTTCAAAACCTCACCTCTCCCAGCATTACGATCATCTCTACCCCTGGGGTGTCCTGGTACCTCAGCACATGGTCTGTGTAGATTGAGCCTGGGTATCTAATGAAGAAATAAGCATTCATTATACACACACACACACATCAGTAATCTTATCCACCCCATTCACACACACATACACACTCTCTCTTACCGGTCTCCTCCAATGGCCACTCCCTCGTAGACGCCGTCGGTGGTGCGGGAGATGATGTTGTTGAGCTCGTTGGACATGCCTCCAGAGCGGGATACGTAGGCCACACTGCCTGGACGGTACAGCTTAGAGGCCAGGATGTTATCCAGCATTCCCCCTGTGTTCCCGATCTTAAAACAGCCAGGCTTGATCCCTCCAACCTGGCCAAGCACGCACACACAGAGTTAGATATGATACTCTTCTCTACACCTTAAAAAAGCAGGCCTCACATACTGTAAGTGAGTGGTGTAGAGTAGGAGGGCCCTACCGTTGCCGGGCCGATGATAGTGATACCCTTCTCGTCCGCCTTCTTAATGATCTTCCTGGTCTGGGCTTCAGGGATGCCCTCGGCTATGATGGCGATAGTGTGGATCTGAAGGGGTGGGGATATGAAGTATTACAGTCGCTCAGATCTACGGCTCGCTCACCATTAGATGACACCCTCTGGGTGGCATGGAGGCACTACCAACCTGCGGGTACTGCATGGTCTCCATGGTGCTGTCGAAGGCAGAGCGGAGCGAGGCGAAGCTGATGAGCACGTCCACCTCCGGGTGTTTCCTCATGGCGTCGTCCATGTTCTTATAGACGGGCAACAGGATCTCCTTATGGCCCCAGTAGAACTTCTGCTTGTGGTCCCCACTGGAACACACAGACAGTCACAACGTTGAGTCTCGAATGATGAACCAGGCAAATAAGATAAGCACGTGTGAATGCACAAGCACACACACACACACGTTATTTTCAACACCTCTCTGTGGTCTCGGGGCACGACAGTTAAAGTGGTATAGAGGAAACAGTAAGTAGAGAGACAGGAAGTAAAGAAAGAGACACCTACGTGAATGGGTAGACCATGGCAGACACAGAGGGCTCATCCCTGGAGCAGGTGTAGTCAAAGTCCAGCATGCCCTGCACGGCCCGAGTCTGCATGCCCCACACGATGGACTTGGTCTGCTTGCTGAAGAGGGTTGACGCCTTGACTGCAGGGACAGGAACACACAGGGGACAAGGGAGGGAGAGGGAGGGAGAGGAGGAAAGATGGAGGGAGAGAGATGGAGGGGAAGGTTAACTACAAAATGCAAAGTCACTCAAACAATGAACAGAGGTTTGGCATGCACACACACTTACTCAGAGGGAGAAAAAAAGCTTGATCTCCTTATTACCGCACCAGGAGAGAAAAGGGCTTTTAACTCACTACAGAGAGGTACGAGCTTTAAAGAAGTCATATCCTGCTCTGCTAAGAGGTGTGATAGAGCAGGGCACACAACATCAACAGAAGACACATGGAAGGGCAAACAGTTATTAGACAGTGAAGGAACCAAACAGTGACAGCCAGCCGCTGACTGAGACATCACAACCGACAGGAAACTACAGGGGTCAGTGAGACAGAAGCTGAACCCGCAACCATACAAAACATGTTATTATGTTACCATGTTATGTTTCTGGATGTCAGAAATTCCCCTCGAAGGACTACAAACGTGATCAGAAATGTAGTCGCCTATACGTCAACATTGTCCTAGTTGTTCCCATGGATGAACCATTAGAACACCATAGAAATAAAAGCCACTTCTAGCACAGACACATGAGAGAGGAGAGGACAGGAGCACATGACCCAGCTCGAGGGCTTCACAGGGGGGCTAGGGGGAGAGCCATGTCCCAGGCCCACCCAAGTCAGTCTGTCTGACAGGGGAGTGTCCTACCTCCTGGACTGTCTGACGACGCCTGTCGCTCTGTGGTGCCACAACAATAAAACAAATAAAAACAAAATCAGAAACATTATAATCAATGTTATTACATTCAGAACGTGCGTAGATAACGCCCTCTAAAAGGGAAGGTTTTTCACAACAGATCCTGGGCTGATGTGGGCTGTGAGACCCCAAATGGCCACCAGGGGGAGCTGGGAGACAAACTCACATTTTATGAGAGCAGCAGCTCTCAAGGAAGCCTCTTGCAACCAGGGTTGGGGTCAATTCCATTTAAATTCTAGTCAATTCAGAAAATAAAAATTTGGAATTGGAATTTTCCTAATTAAAAAGCATTTTTAGAGAATTTAAATATCAGTGTACTTCCTGAATTGACTGGAATTTAAATGGAATTGACCCCAACCCGGCTTGTAAAACTGCATTCCATTACTTTTACATAAATACCTGAGAAGCATCATTCTTACGTTTCCCGTGTGTGTGTGTGTGTGTGTGTGTGTGTGTGTGGTCTCATCGAGGAGCTCACCTGGAGGGGCCCCTGACTTGGCCTTCTTGGCAGCAGAGGCCCCGGGGCCAGCCTTGTTCTCAGAGAAGGAGGCTGTCCTGCTGGAGGCTGGGGTCTGGAGACAACAGAGGAGAGAAAAGAGGAGGGGAGACAGGAGAAGAAGTGTTACATTCTGTTGAAGAGCTAATCAGGTTAACACCAGCCCTGATGCACACATGCCTTCCTAGAACAGCCTTGATTTGAATGACTTGCCTAAAAAACAGTCATGTTTTATTTGTGACAGTGCCACATTACCTGCATAGAGAGAGAATAGCACAGTGCAAGCTTTACAATGAAGCCTTGTGTGATGAACCTGCAGTGATGCCAGCTGCACAGTAGGGCCCTATGTACAAACTATGTCTATGGCACAGCGGACTCACGTGATGAACTTGCTTTAAAAACAATCTACATGCTGCCCCCACAGTTTAAATTCATTCAAATTCATTAAAACGACATTGAGTTGAGCTGTGTTTAGAGTGAGATGGGTGCATTCCCCAGGGAGCCCAATCGGCACTTTGCGAACCTGTGCATGTGTATTTGCTGCTTTCATATTTTTGCCCTTTTGCCCAGACATCAAATGGATATAGGCCCCCTTCCCATAACACACGCATGACCACGGACGCATCTCTCTGAAAGCCCTGGTGCAGCACATTACTAATGGAGCCCTGCAGGCTACAGCACAGGCCTAGTGTACTGTCTCCTGGCTGCTATTTAAAACCACAGCAGCATACAAAGCCAGGCAATGCTCTACACACAAAGACGCACCTCAGATGACCTCACCGTGCCAGCACGGGAAACACGTCACCGCGAATGTCAGTGTTTGAAAAAAATCACTGTTTTTAAAATGTTTACATTTTTGATGATGTCATCGGGTATAACTTATTAAAGCCCCCATGCAGTCTTATTTTTCTATCATCACTGTAGGTCTAATAAATCACTAATTTGTAAGTCGCTCTGGATAAGAGCGTCTGCTAAATGACTTAAATGTAAATGTAAATGTGTTTATATTTCATGAAAATAACTATCATTTGAAATGATTTATTTCCCTGAGCCTCCTTTTGCCATTGAAATGCTCTGTCTGATAGTGCGGGCGGGCTGATACAAATGTTAATATATTTACATACACTAATTAGTAGATAGGATCATCTAGACTCTAGAGCCCACCCTGCTTACCCCTTCAAAGTAGGAGGATACATATGCAAATAAATGGTGACTGGTCATTGATCAGAATAATCCCATTATCCCACCTGAACAGGCTGAAATTCCAGGCATTTTTTTCTCTCCAAAATCTCTTACATTAAAAAGGTATTATCATCATGCTATTTTGAGCTCAGTGTGGAAATATCATAAAAAAACAGCAACATCACATTTTTGACTGCATTGAAAAGTGGTAGAATTGCCCTGTAACTAATTATAGGCCCAGTGTAACCTACCGATGAATTGGCACTGGAGTTGAGCAGGAAGTTGGCGGTGTGGGCGGCGACGGGAGGCTCTTTGGGTATTGGTCGGTGGCCCAGCGCCATGCCGACAATGGCAGTCATGTGAGTCTCTGTGCCGAAGACATGGATGGGGATGCCAGTAGTCTTACCTGTGGAAACATGGCACACACACACACTGAATGTCTTCAGAAGGTCGAGTGTGTCAATCAAAGCTAAAAATAGCATTGGCCTGACCTTTTATCACAGAGGAAATTAGGAGAAGTACAAGACCTTGAACATCTCTTGCAAAAGGAACTTATATCTATTGTGGAGCTACTCACCCACTTCGCCCATGACCCTGAGGCCTTCCTGGTAGTTGGGGCCCCCCCGGCGGACAAATATGGTGATCTCATGCTCCTTTATGGGGCCCTGGTAGTCCCTGATGGCCCTGACAATGCCCTGGAACAGAGACAAGAGAGGATCTCAGAGAAGCCTAACCCTAGGGGAATCTAAATCACAATTGCTTCAGATATTGTGTTCAACTCTGTGGATGCATTTTTATATCTACCTTAAATGTGGCTGCAACATTAGTGAAGTTTGCGATGCTTCCTCCGATGATCAGGACTTTTCCGTCGGGGTGTTTCTCGCGGGTCATCAGAGACAGGATGGTCTTGGCGTAGTCATACGTCTGCTGTTCGCTGGGCGCTCCTGAATACTCCCCGTAATTGGCCAGCTCGTCAACCCCACCCAGGTCACAGATGGTGTCACTGTGTAGAAGGGATCCCATTGGATAAAACACACAAACACAGGGGTGCAGGGACAATACACACAATCACCTGAAGAAAACATCTACAGTATACTGTACATTCAGTATAGTAGTGCATTGTGAAAGTTTAATTATAATCAACCAAGTCTCTCTCGCCAAGTCTGTAAACACTGTTAAAACAATCTATACAGACACTACTCCAATCCACAGAAGCATTCAGTCACAGTAGGTGTGTCTGTGTATGTTACGCCTCATGCCCCTGACAGACGGAAGTCTCCTCATTCCTCCAGACTCTCGTTAAGATCGCATCATTAAAATGATCTCATTTAGCTCTCTGCTGAACAAGCAGCAGCGTCTGACCTCGGCTGCGCCATCAATCTGATTGTTCCATCACCAGCCGGCGCACTCTCCTAATGCTAAACCCAATTCCAACCGAGGTAGCGTAGCCTAGGAGACAGCCAGAAACTAAGCTAACAGGGCCATCAGCAACACCACAATGAAAGAACATGTTATTAGTAACATCGTTTGGCATGCTGAGGTGAAGACGCATGGCTGAGATTGAGACATTGTGATTGGTGACTCTACCTGTAGACGACGGAAGCCCCTCCTCCTGCCACCATGGTCCAGATTCTTCCACGGGGGTTGAGCAGGGTGAGTTTGAGACTGGCACCACTCTTGGCATCCAGGTCTGCAATATAGGCCTCCTGCAAGAGCCAAAGGGAAGGTTAGCTGAAGGTCCAGTGGTATTGGGAGTGCAGGGTTTCCTGAGGGCAGCAGTAATCAGGCCAGACATCAGTTTGAGCACCACTTCATTAGGCTGTAATAATCCACTCATGTTGTTTCCTTTTCAAACTCATTTTATCCTGGTTCAACGCCAGAGGATAAACATCTCTGGTAGCCCAGGTCCACACTTTCAAATATCAGTATTTCTCCTCAGATTCTTTTTTTAGTATGTGCACCAGTTCATGTGGATGTTCCTGTGTGGTGAAACACTTATTTCTGATACTATTGGGAAAAGACAGAATGTCCAGGCAGTAAAAACAGCCTGCTGCCAATCAGAGCTGGTTGTTTGTGACAGCGAGGGACACAGCTGGAGACACACCCAATCAAAGGCCCCCGCTGGTCCCATGGCTCCACCCCAGACTGACAGCAGCCCAATTAAAACGGGCCCGTCTGGTGCCAACAGCGCCCAGACGGACTCTCTGTCTCAAAGCAGCTCAGACCAGCCAGAGTCACACACACACACAGAACCATTAACCATAATGCCAAAAACAACTATCAAAACACAAGCCAATTAAATCAACAATAAAAGACAAAAACACTGGTCAAACATTTTAAATCTAGACTGGGCCATAGAAATGGGAGACAGATGACAGAATATCTAAGCGTAGAATAATAACATCTAATGAGGTCACAACATCCCTGTTGTCCAAGTAGCCCTACACCCCGACGACCGTCGCTACTGGGGTGTGTTATGATATCGCCACGGAGATATGGTACTAACTCAGTATGAGTCAAGGCTCAGAGTCACTCCCCTAGTCCCTTCCCTGATCAACATCTCTCTCCATAGCTGGGACAGCCAGAGGACACATAAAATAGTCATGTGTCATCAATAAACAGGAAGGAACTGAAACCTTTATCACTGTATGGGTGTGCATCTAGTCAGCAAAAAACGAACTAATGAGGAACCAGATATAGTATGTACATCTGGGATTTTTATGCAGATTAACTTAGAGGCTTATTTGAAAATATATGTAAAGTCTATCAGGGTTGGGGTCAATTCCATTTCAATTCCGGAAGTACACTGAAATTCAAATTCTCTGCCATGATTTTCAATGAGGAAAATGTTGAATTGGATTTACTTTCCGAATCGACCCCAACCCTGGCCTTTACATGATACACAATTACTTGTAAAGCGATTGTATAATATTTTAGGACTTCCTTGGAACTGCCCTTATCCTTCTAGTTCCTTCTAAGTAACAACATGGACATAGCAGCCTCTGGCTAGCAGTCAGGTGATTGTCCTCACCTCAGGGTAGGCCTCCCTGCCAAAGGGTGGAGGGAACTCCACGTCGCCCCACTTGGCCTTGCAGAGGTAGTCAGCCGTGGCATCGATCTTAGCCGCCATGTCCAGCACAAACACGCCATCCTTCGTGACCACTGGGAGAAGGAAACGGAGAGAGAGACACGACATGGAAGGCACATAGTAGCATGTTAGCCCAGGGCATTGTAGGGTTAAATACAGAAGGCAAACAACCACATCCTCTTAGTGATATTCACTTGGCTTCTTCCACTGTGATTGAATCAGAGTACTGCTCTCCATCTGTACCTCACCGCTTCCATCCTACCTAAGTGGATTTGTTCTGGGGTCAGCTATGGTTGGAAACGGCACGGTTTTGTTTAGATAAACACTGACACTGTGTTTGTTTAGTTTCCAAAGAAACCTGCTCGTCTCCAGCGGTGCCACTGTGTGGTGATCTCTAAAATAGAACACAGGGGAAATGAGAGAGGACCATGTCCACCCCCAGGGGGCGTCCTAACCTCCCTAGTCCCTACTCACTCTGCGGGAAGGGGAGATTGGAGAGGCAGGGGGTGTGGGGGAGACATCAAAGCAGGAGGGGAGGTCTCAGCAGCCCCAGTCCTCTCCCCTCCACAGGAACAGCTGCCACGGGGCATATAACCTGGTACTGATGACCAATTACACCCTGATAAACACACTGCAGTCAAACAGCAGGAACATGAATTATTCAACTATTCCCCCTCAGAATTAGAATGTTGTAATGAACTTCTGCTCCTCTATACGTTTTCCTACAAGGAGATGTTTTTAGATTCCGTCAGATCTTTACATTTTCCCCCCTCAAACTTGTTAATTCTATGACAAAATGACGAGGCTGTGAGTGTATGTCTGGATGAGGGAGTTGTTCAGAGCATCATGTTTAGGCTGTGGTAGGAGGTTGGTAGGAGTGTTGGATGTGGTAGGATTGTATGACAGGACCTACCCAGTGGGTTGATCTCAAGGTAGGTGAAGTATAGGTCTTGATACAGGTTGAACAGTCCAACGACGAAGCTGGCCAGGACCCTGCAGGAGGAAATAACCAGCCAACAAGTTAAACTGTTTTATAGCCACACCTTAAATCGTTTAACTTTCCCTAAAATACAGACAGCCTCTTTCTCTTCCTTATTATGTGCAGAGAAATAAATATGGTTCAGTGGCAGATCTGACAACTAACTGACTATTCATTCTAATTAATTTCCCTTAGTGATGGCACTTTCCACCCTTTACATAGCACTAAATCCATAAAAACAAGAGCCAACACTAATAAGGAAGAAGTGAGGGAAAGAGGGAGGGGTGGAGGCAGTGTTGGAGGAGGAAGCGGCTCTCTTCCAATGCACCTGTAAATTAGCTGGTAAGCCTCGCTACAACGAAGGAAACATCTACATTACACCCTCCTGTCAAAACAGGTGGGTGAAGGGCTTTGGTGAGGGCAGTATTTCCTCCTCTCTCCGTGCCTGCCTGTCTGTCAGCTGTGCAGGCAGCTCTGTGGCCTTGTGACCACATCAGTCTCCTGTCTGTCAGGAGGGCTACTCTAGCTGCCAGGAGAACACTGGCCTCAAGGAGTGGGGGGGTGGGGGGGGTGTCAGGCCCGACACATCACACCCACAGTGACTAAGCTCCTCTCCTACTGACAGGTTCTGATGGGGCTAGGGCCACCGCTCCGGTCCTGGATCCAAGAGAAGAGGGTGGGGGGGTGAACAGTGCAGAGCCATCTTCCTCAATGTCAGCCAAGACCGTGGGGAGCCCAACCAGGCCCTGCCTGCCTTCACAGAGAGCTGTTTCGAGCAGGGGGGGGGGGGGGGGGTGGGTTGGTCACTGTATCACACCCATCAAAATAAATGTCAGGCTCCAGGAACGTGCTCAGAATAAGGCTAAGCAGAAAGGAGGGGGTGATCGAAGAAAGGCGAGCTCGTAGCCGAGGGAGTATGTCATTTCTCTAATGGAACTCACCCACCTCCTCCTTCCCCCTCCAGCATTATTAGAGTACCTCGCCATCGCTTTCCTCTCTCTGTTTTGTAGTGGGTGTTGCCAGCCAGCTTTAGTTTTACGCAACAACAGGTTCTTTCTCTAACCCTCCACTTCTCTACCTCAGAAAGAATGAGGTTCTCTCCCAGAAATATACCTTCCATTAATCTACTATCCTGTTATTTCAGTGTGCAAAGTCTCTCGCTTACAAAGTAGAATTCCGTTTTTAAATGAAAGCACTGTCTCGCGCCACTCACTCTTTTATGTCCGCAGCGACATGGGTCAGGAGCTGTTTCTTCACCGCGTCTTCGGTCAGCTTCTCGTCCACACCTACCAGAAGCTTACTGGCCTTGGCGTCCACATCCCCCACGTCTACCCCTCCTTCATGGTGGAACAACACGTAGTCTCCCTCCCGTGTGGCGTAGATACACACGTAGAACTCCTCTTCCTGAGGGATAGGGAGACACACGCAGGTCAGTTCTAGACAACCAGAGACGTGTACGTCATAGAAGCCATTTTGTTCAGGGGATAATTCACTCAAACTATCTTCAGAGTTTTTGTTCTGTACTTAAAAGTACTCAATCTTGAAAACTTTACTGCTGACATGCATCACTGTTTGGGATGGCATTAACAATGGACTAAGGAACAAAATACTTAAGTATCATTTTTTTGGTGAACTATCCCTTTAAAGCCATTCCTTGAGATTTGACATACTGTTTAGTGAAGTTGCAGTACCTTACACTACTCATGAATAAATTGAAAGTAAGTTGGAAAACCTGTTCGGCTGCAGTCCTCAGAGGAAGCCAGACTAGAGAAACCGCATCACGTAGATAGTTTACCTGCTTGTGGGCTACGAACGGCTCGATGAGGAAGTTCTTCAGGATCCCCTTTGCTTTTCCCACCTGAGAAACACATACAGGACTTATTTAGAAGCTCACAAACAGACATTGTGTTGAGGAGAAATAGAGAACTTATGACGCAAAAAGGCTGCATTTAATTTGGCAAAACCGTCATGATTTCCCAGAGGAGACTACAATGCTATAATGACTATTCCTCTGAGCAGTTGAAGTGAGCCAGCTGTAGCGAGTCTGGAGGATCCTTCATAACGCAACAATGAACTTGTTTACAGGTACACCCTCAGGACTAAGAGGGAGAAAACAAGAGAGAGAGAAAACAAGAGAGGGGGGGCTATAAAAAGCAGTATGAATGAACACACCGAGGCCCCAAAGTGAACACAAAGTGGCCACAGAGCAGACACAAACTAAATAATCAGGCCACGGGACAAGAAAGTGTCGTTGAATAAAGCCTGAAGAAAGGAGGCCCAAACTGACAGAGGATGACGTCCACACAGAGCAACAGTCTAGTACAGTCCTAGGTGAATTCAACATGGAAATGAGAGCTCATTTAGCTGGCTGTCACACTGCCTGTGTTAAAAGGTCCCCAGGCATAAAACAACCAGGGACTGCCCGGGAGAGCAGTCAGCCGACAGAAAGAAAGGAGAAAAAGAGAAGGTTGACATTTCCGAGAGATGGGAAAAAAAGACGGACGACGAAGGGAGAAAAGAGGCCATCTGATTAAAGACGGGCTGAGGCCAATTTAGATTGAAATGATCTCCATACTGTTCTCTCATTGCTCTCTAGAGAACGAGGGAGGAGACAGCGGAAGAGATGGACAAAAAGGTTGGAGGAATATATTGATTAAGAAGCTCAACAACAACAAAAAGTAGGAAGGTGAAACATGATTGAGGTTTTACACAAACTTTAAAAGTCGTGACCAAAAAGGGGTCAATTCAACTGATATGATGCATAACAACCACTGACATTTTCACACCCATTTGCCTGGAAACACATGAACTATCCTGGTCACACCCTATCACTGAGGGAAGCTATGGCGTCAAAGACGGGGAAATTGCCAGGCAGGGAGTCATCTCAACCTCTGGGATTAGTGATTTGGTAAGCTGAGGAGAAAGAGTGATGGGTTGGGAGAGGAGAGCGAGAACAAAAAGGTCGAGCTGACAGACTAAATTGTTCACAGTGACTGAAATCTACCCTACCTCTTCTCTCTAGTCTGGACAAAACCAGTCTCTCTCAGACACACACACACACACACACACACACACACACACACACACACACACACACACTACAGAATGTCATTCACTTACATAAATAACTAACACATACTGTAGCCCTCAATCTGTAGTATAAAACCCAGTAACACCCTTCCCACAGACACAATAATATACGCACTATACAAACACACGTACACATGGATTGTGTGTTGTAGATATGTGGTAGTAGAGTAGGGGCCTGAGGGAACACACCTAATGCGTTGTGAAATCTGTTGTGAATGTATTGTAATGTTTTTTTTAAATGGTAAACTGCCTTCATTTTGTAAACTGCCTTCATTTTGCTGGACCCCAGGAAGTGTAGCTCCTGCTAAGGGGGTCCCATAATAAATACAAATACACTAACTATCCCATATACAGCTACCCATAAACACATCTAAGCAATGAAAACACATAACATATTGTGAAACATGTTCTATAACTGTAACAAGTTATCCAGATTCTAAATGAACAGCAAAAGCTGTTCAAGCCAGTCAGAATAAAATGATTCGTCCAGATAGACACCATCTTAAAACCTGCGAATTCATTTATTTCTTATTTATTGTCTCCAGCAGCGACTGACGTTTTCGTCTAAAATGTCTGGCCAGTGATCTATCCAACACACACACGCTCCCTCTCTTAGCCCATGGTTTATGAAGCACACAAACATCTAAGTGGCACACAGAGTGATGGACCTACTGTAGCGTGCTCGGCTTACACTGAAACCTGTTTACTCACAGGCAGGACTCTCTGTTTCGGCTGACTGGCCTGATTGACAAGCACCTGACCGAGAGCTGATTAGCAATCTGTACAGCTCTGGAGGCAGAGTTAAACATACATCCAAACAAAAACACACTTAACTTGGATGGGTAGTACTAGTGGGCATGGGAAAGAGGGGATGAAGAGAGAAATAAGAGAAGAGAGAGGGCTGAGTGGAACCAAATGTTCTGCAGGAGACAGAGTGAACCGTGAGCAGAGTGAAAGAGTTCACTACAGTGCAGACTGAAGAGCCTAGCAGGAATGGGCCTGAACCTAGCTGTAGGTACTGTATTTAGGAGGATCCACTTCAGGATGACTTGGTGTGTGTGTGTGTGGGTGTTACGCCATTACTTACCATGGTCTCTCTCATAAGGCGGGTCTTCAGCCACTCTTGGACACCTTTCAGGTCCAGGTTGACACCTACCAATCCCAGCTTCCCCCGCCGCTTGATCAGCTGATCTGGCTTCACTACCAGCCGCTAGGGAACAGACAACACGGTCGAACTGTTAGCATCACAACACCAGGATAATGACATAGGTGACTGTGATTTAGTGATCATCCTTAGACTAGACTACCCATGACAGGATAACGTAGTTAGCCTCACATTAACACATTGCTAATTTGTTGTTTATGATAGCAGGCTAAATGCCGACGATGACATTTAGGTGTGGCACAAACGGGCGAGTTCACTTCAGGTACCATTACACATTTCAAATCGTCAGCATTTGAAGCCCATCTTGATGAGAGATATATCTGTAGATCAGGAGATAGGTTTCTGGGTCGTCCCTCAAATCAAAGTTTGTTGGTAGGGTACACAGATTCGAAATGGTGCAGCGAAAAAGCTTGTGTTTCTAGCTCCAGCAGTGCAGTAACACACACAATGCAAAAACGTAAAAAAGGCATATCAGAACGAGTCTGGAATATTATATATATATATATATATATATATATATAAATAATTAGGGCATTCGGAAAGTATTGAGACCCTTGACTTTTTCCGCATTTTGTTACATTACAGCCTTATTCTAAAAATGATTAAATAAAAACATTTCCTCAGTCTACACACAATACCCCATAATGAAAGTGAACACAGGCATTTTGACATTTTTCCAAATGTATAAAAAAAAAAAAACAGAAATACCTTATTTACATAAGTATTCTGACCCTTTGCTATGAGACTCAAAATTTTGCTCAGGTGCATCCTGTTTCCATTGATCATCCTTGAGATGTTTCTAAAGCTTGATTGGAGTGCATCTGTGGTGAATTCCATTGACTGGACATGATTTGGAAAGGCACACATTGGTTTATATAAAAAGGTCCAACAGTTGACAGTGCATTTCAGACAAAAAAACCAAGCCATGCGGTTGAAGGAATTGTCTGTAGAGCTCCGAGACATGGATTGTGTCGAGGCACAGATCTGGGGAAGGGTACTAAAAAATGTCTACAACATTGAAGGTCCCCAAGAACATTTTGGCCTCCATCATTCTTAAATGGAAGAAGTTTGGAACCACCAAGATTCTTCCTAGATATGGCCACCCGGCCAAACTGAGCAATCGGGGGAGAAGAGCCTTGGTAAGGCAGGTGACCAAGAACCCGATGGTCACTCTGACAGAGCTCCAGAGTTCCTCTGTGGAGATGGGAGAACCTTCCAGAAGGACAACCATCTCTACAGCACTCCACCAATCAGGTCTTTATGGTAGAGTGGCCAGAGGGAAGCCAGTCCTCAGTAAAAGGCACATGACAGCCCGCTTCTAGTTTACCAAAAGGCACCTAAAGGACTCTCAGACCATGAGAAACAAGATTCTTTGGTCTGATGACACCAAGATTGAACTTTTTAGTCTGAATGCCAAGCGTCACGTCTGGAGGAAACCTGGCACCATCCCTACGGTAAAGCATGGTGGTGGCAGCATCATGCTGTGGGGATGTTTTTCAGCGGCAGGGACTGGGAGACTAGTCAGGATCGAGAGAAAGATGAACAGAGCAAAGTACAGAGAGATCCTTGATGAAAACCTGCTCCAGAGCACTCAGGACTGGGGTGAAGGTTCACCTTCCAACAGGACAACGACCCTAAGCACACAGCCAAGACAACGCAGGAGTGGCTTCAGGACAAGTCTCTGAATGTCCTTGAGTGGCCCAGCCAGAGCCTGAACCCGAATGAACATCTCTGGAGAGACCTGAAAATAGCTTTGCAGCGACGCTCCCCGACCAACCTGGCAGAGCTTGAGAGGATCTGCAGAGAAGAATGGGAGAAACTCCCCAAATACAGGTGTGCCAAGCTTGTAGCGTCATACCTAAGATTTGAGTTTGTAATCACTGCCAAAGGTGCTTCAACAAAGTACTGAGTAAAAGGTCTGAATACTTGTGAAATGTGATATGTTTTTTTATTTTTAATACATTTGCAAACATTTCCAAAAACCTGTTTTCACTTTGTCATTATGGGGTGTTGTGTGTAGATTGATGAGTATTTAAAAAAATAAATAATTGTAAACCATTTTAGAATAAGACTAAAGTAACAAAATATGGAAAAAGTCAAGCGGTCTGAATACTTTACGAATGCACTGTATGTATGTATGTATGTATGTATGTATGTATGTATGTATGTATGTATGTATGTATGTATGTATAGATATTATACAGTACCAGTTAAATGTTTGGACACACCTACTCATCCCAGGGTTTTTCTTTATTTTTTACTATATTGTAGAATAATAGTGAAGACATCAAAACTATGAAATATCACATATGGAATCATGGAGTAACCCCAACAAAAAAAAAGTGTTAAACAAATCAAAATATATTTAACATATTTGAGATTTTTGAAAGCAGCCAAGAGTGTACAAGCTGTCATCAAGGCAAAGGGTGGCTACTTTGAAGAATCTCACATATAAAATATATTTTGATTTGTTTAACACTTTTTTTTGGTTACTACATTAATCCATGTGTTATTTCATAGTTTGATGTCTTCACTATTATTCTACTATGTAGAAAATAGTAAAAATAAAGAAAAACCGTGGAATGAATAGGTGTCCAAACTTTTGACTGGTACTGTATATATATTTATTTTATTTAACTAGGCAAATCAGTTAAGAACTAATTCTTATTTACAATGACGGCCTACCCCAGCCAAACCCTAACCTGGACAACGTTGGGCCAATTGTGTGCCTCCCTATGGGACTCCCAATCACGGCCTGTTGTGACACAGCCTGGAATCGAATCAGGGTCTGTAGTGACTCCTCTAGCATTGAGATGCAGTGCCTTAGACCGCTGCGCCACTCGGGAGCCCACTATATAGACAGTATATGAATCGAAAAGGTGTATACAGCAGTAGTTATATAGGATGAGCCTTGACTAGAATACAGTATATACATATGAAGTGGGTAAAACAATATGTAAACATTATTAAAGTGACCAGAGTTCAATCAATCTATGTACATATGGCAGCAGCCACTAAGGTGCAGGGTAGAGTACCGGGTGGTAGCCAGCTGGTAACAGTGTCTAAGGTAGTGGTGACTGTTCAACAGTCTGTTGGCCTGGAGATAGACGCTGTTTATCAGTCTCTCGGTCCCTCCTTCCATTCCTCCGTCCTCCCCCCTCCCCCTGGCTGCTACCTCTCTTGGATCAATCAGAAATGGAGAGAGAAGTGACTTATGAGACTCGAGCCATTATCATCTGGATGCTGCCAGTAAAACCAGGCAGAGAGGGCCCAGGGTGAAAGTTAATGGAATTTCCTAATCAATCCTGTCACATGTATCTGGGCCTACACCTGCCTTCCTCTATCCTTCTCCTCCCTTCCATACCTCACTGCATCCAACTTGATAAAGCACTAAAACAGCCTTCCAGGTGAGTGAGTGAGTGAGTGAGTGAGTGAGTGAGTGAGTGAGTGAGTGAGTGAGTGAGTGAGTGAGATTTTACCCTGGGAGATGAGTCATACTGTAATTATATTAGGAGTCTGGGAGAAAGAGGGGTCTGAGGTAATTATGACTGCTCTTAAAGAGAGTGTGTCTCTTCCCATTGTGGATGTCACTTTTTATTCCTCACGATACATTCCGATGACGATGCGGACGTTCATTCTCCTCTACATTGACTTTGCTTCGTTTACGTTTTACAGCCAGAAGAGTGGCTGGAGTGAAGATGGGCCTGCTAAGTGATTGTGTCCGCAAAAAATATGTTAGCATTTCACGCAGGCTGCAGTCAGGGAAGGTGGCTATTGTGATAGTTATGGAGTCAGATTTATGACTATGATGTGGCCAAACTGAATCTACTGACTGCGATGTAATGTAATCCTTGTTTTGAGCAAACATTTAACCTTGCGTGGATCAGTCATCATTATGAAGAAATCGCTGATGTCTCAAAAGACAGTCGTGCCATTGGTGATTGGTGATTGAATGACATAAGAGCAGCTGTTAATATATAGGTACTAGATCGTTATTTGGTTCTAAAAATGTGCCTTCGATTGGTCAGTTATTCCTTACCTCAGTGAGCAGCCAGGGGTGGTCCTGCGCCAGCCGGTCAAAGTCGGTCTCAGTCGTCACGTTGGCATAGCGGAACCTGTTCTGGACAGCTGCAGACGTACAGATGTACTTATAGAGGAACTCCTTCCCGGTCTGCTCTGAGATGGCTTTGGCCGACATGGTAGATCAGAGAACAGTGGTCTGAGAGGAGAGAGAGAGACAGGTCGAAAGAGATTAGGTAAACCCGTTTATAACCACAAGTGCATACCAGTACAGGGTGACTAGCTTAAGTATATAAGATATTCTAGTTATGTTCCCAAATATGACACATCAGAGAAGATAGGCCTACCTTTAACAACAGCCACCTCTTACATGATAATGGTATATACTGAGCTATTCATTTACACACAAACTGCTGATCAGAGGTCTCTATCTACGTTGTAGTATCTGCCCAGTCATCTCCCTTGTCCAGGCAGCCAGTGATGCTGAGGCTAAGTTGATTAGCCCAGGTCTAGGATCTGCACTCTAATGGAATAATGGACCCTCATCTGGCTGCCTCTCAAACTAAATCAGGTGAACCCTGAGACAGACACAGAGCTTTAAATCACCCGACAGCACAGAGAGGGGGCCTGGAGTTAGTGTAGAGGACAGACACACACACACACACGACTAAACAACCTTCAGAGAGGCTGATGCATTGCTGTCTCAAACAAACACTGAGAAACAATCACCCACACATAGACACACCTTGAACCTACTGCTACTGAATAAAGGGTGTAGTCAGTGTTTGTAGAGCTAGGAATAAACAGTTGGTAAAGGACATCACTCCTGAAGGAGAGGACTCTCCACTATGAACTGCTCATTATGAGACGTGCCAGTGTCAGACGTGCAGTCTCATACACAAACAAGATAAGCCTGATGGCCCGATTGTCAGACTGCTATGATGTCATGGTCACGTGTCTAAACCCTGTAATGGGTGAAGGTTCGTCCTGGTATGATGTCGTGACCCGGAAATCCATACTAGGGATATTCCCAAGAGACTATCAAAGGCAGCTGTCTGTCAGCACACATGTATACAAATCATAAATGAGGGGGAAATTTGCACATTGAATTTAAGCAGAAACACCAAAACCCAACAGGATGTGTAAATGGAATTTTGTTTTCCTTTCATGGCAAAGACAAGGGTTGTGACCCTTCCTGGCATCCTCCTGCTGGCTTAAATGAAGCCATATGCTAAATGGAACAAACTCAAGTTTCGAATGACTAGTCTACCGGGACCACGTCAGTCAGTCAACCCAGTCAGTCAACCCAGTCAGTCAACCTAGAAAGGCCTTTAATCACTCACTATGTTGCCTCTGCAACAGAACATTCAATATATTTGGATTTGAAAATTAAATGTTCATTAATCATGAAGAGATCATTCTGGATATTATACAGAAGAATGTGGTACTTGGATGTCCAGACTCACAGAACCAAACGTGACCAGCCTCCACCACACCACCTGCCCCCTTTATCCCCCAGCCCCCCTCCCTCTCCTTCTGCCAGCACAATGTTGCAATTCTTTTGTTATTGATCTGGCCTTGGTTTCCTGCTACACTCACTTAGAGCGTTTTCATTTCTTTTACCACAGACCAGATGGATATCAATGATGAGAAATGTGTCCTATTACTGTGCTGATACAAACCCACTCAGTCACTAGTCTCTGTAATATCACTACTAAGAAATTGACAATAAAACAACAAGATGCTCTTAAGTATTCTTGCAGTGATGGAGCACCCAGTCAACTTGCTCTCGGTGTCCTTCATCAGATAAAGAGCCCTGTGGCCTCTCGAGTGGTGCAGTGGCGTAATGCACTGCATCACAGTGTTTTTTAGATAAAAAGCCCTGGTATCTACCAGAGAAGGCTTTGCTCTGGGCTGCTGCCCTGCTAGCCCTTGATACGATAAATGAATGGAGGTGGTGTTGGAGCATCTTCAGTATTGAGCCCTCTTCTCCCTTGGTCACTATAGCTCTGGTCCGAGGCCAATATAACACAGGAGGGGAGGAGACAGACTCACTACAGTATATCTGTCTATTACCCCTCTGCTAGCGGCTTGTCAGCGCTATGAAATATCCAGCACGGATAACATTGACCAAGAGTGGTTGAGGCGCAACGCTTGTAGACTGCTACATGAGGCAAACAAACGCACACGAATGAAGGCACACACACCAGAAAATATGCATATCACACACACTTATCAAAACCACAGACACCTACAGCGGAAAGACAGGCTTCTTCTCATCAGAAAATCTGATAGTGCTTTTCACAGAAACAGAATTTGTCTTTCACAGCACTGAAGTCAGAATGCAATTAACCTTAACCTGGCCTGGTCCCCTACACCACCAGATGACCTTCCCTTATACTACAACAACACATCTGCACCTGGGTCCGACAGGTAGAAATTACAAAAATACCTCAGTGCTTCAAAAATGTCAAGCAGCATCTGTCTGCCTGCTAGAGAAGATATCTGTCTGGACAATGAACTTGGGAAAAGCAAGGAAGTGGTTTCAAAAAAGCAAGAGCTGTGTTTTGAGAGTGGACTAATAATGCATGATTTGTGTCAATTAAGATTCTCAAATAATCTTATTTCAAGTTTATTAAAATGCATGATCACTTGAACATTCTGATTTAAAAAGAAAACCTAAGGCAAAGGTAACTGAACTAAATGACTACCGCCCCGTATCACTCACTTCTGTCATCATGAAGTGCTTAGAGAGACTAGTCAAGGATCATATCACCTACACCCTACCTGTCACCCTAGACCCACTTCAATTTGAGTACCGCCCAAATAGGTCCACAGATGATGCAATCGCCATCACACTGCCCTATCCCACCTGGACAAGAGGAATACCTATGTAAGAATGCTGTTCATTGACTACAGTTCAGCATTCAACACATAGTAGCCTCCAAGCTCATCATTAAGCTTGAGGCCCTGGGTCTGAACCCCGCCCTGTGCAATTGGGTCCTGGACTTCCTGACGGGCCGCCCCCAGGTAGTGAAGGTAGGAAACAACATCTCCACTTCACTGATCCTCAACACTGGGGCCCCACAAGGGTACGTTCTCAGCCCCCTCCTGTACTCCCTGTTCACCCACGACTGAGTGGCCATGCACGACTCCAACTCAATCATCAAGTTTGCAGACGACACAACAGTAGTAGGCTTGATTACCAACAATGACAAGACAGCCTATAGGGAGGAGGTGAGGGCACTCGGAGTGTGGTGTCAGGACAACAACCTCTCACTCAACATCAACAAAACAAAAGGAGATGATCATGA
The DNA here is from genome assembly GCF_901001165.1 of Salmo trutta. Lineage (NCBI taxonomy): Eukaryota > Metazoa > Chordata > Actinopteri > Salmoniformes > Salmonidae > Salmo > Salmo trutta. Next base: position 12,265,538 of record NC_042988.1, read on the forward strand.
ACTTCAGGAAACAGAGGGAGCACCCCCCTATCCACAGACATGACAAATCAAATAAAAGTTTGTCACGTGCGCCGAATACAACAGGTGTAGACCTTACAGTGAAATGCTTACTTACAGGCTCTAACCAATAGTGCAAAAAAGGTATTAGGTGAACAACAGGTAAGTAAAGAAATAAAACAACAGTAAAAAGACAGTGAAAAACAGTAGCGAGGCTACATACAGACACCGGTTAGTCAGGCTGATTGAGGTAGTATCTTCATGTAGGTATGGTTAAAGTGACTATGCATATATGATAAAGAGAGAGTAGCAGTAGTGTAAAGAGGGGTTGGCGGGTGGTGGATGGTGGGACACAATGCAGATAGCCCAGTTAGCAAATGTGCGGGAGTACTGGTTGGTCGGGCCAATTGAGGTAGTATGTACATGAATGTATAGTTAAAGTGACTGTGCATATATGATAAACAGAGAGTAGCAGCAGCGTAAAAGAGGGGTTGGGGGGGGGGGGGTGTCACACAATGCAAATAGTCCGGGTAGCCATTTGATTACCTGTTCAGGAGTCTTACGGCTTGGGGGTAAAAACTGTTGAGACGCCTTTTTGTCCTAGACTTGGCACTCCGGTACCACTTGCCATGCGGTAGTAGAGAGAACAGTCTATGACTGGGGTCTGACAATTTTTAGGGCCTTCCTCTGACACCGCCTGGTGTAGAGGTCCTGGATGGCAGGAAGCTTGGCCCCAGTGATGTACTGGGGTGTACGCACTACCCTCTGTAGTGCCTTGCAGTTGGAGGCTGAGCAATTGCCGTACCAGGCAATGATGCAACCAGTCAGGATGCTCTCGATGTTGCAGCTGTAGAACCTTTTGAGGATCTCAGGACCCATGCCAAATCTTTTTAGTTTCCTGAGGGGGAATAGGCTTTGTTGTGCCCTCTTCACAACTGTCTTGGTGTGTTTGGACCATTCTAGTTTGTTGGTGATGTGGACACCAAGGAATTTGAAGCTCTCAACCTGCTCCACTACAGCCCTGTTGATGAGAATGGGGGCGTACTCGTTCCGCCTTTTCCTGTAGCCCACAATCATCTCCTTAGTCTTGGTTACGTTGTGGGATAGGTTGTTATTCTGGCACCACCCGGCCAGGTCTCTGACCTCCTCCCTATAGGCTGTCTCGTCGTTGTCGGTGATCAGGCCTACCACTGTTGTGTCGTCTGCAAACTTAATGATGGTGTTGGAGTAGTGCCTGGTCATGCAGTCGTGGGTGAACAGGGAGTACAGGAGGGGACTGAGCACGCACCAATGGGGGGCTCCAGTGTTGAGGATTAGCGTGGCAGATGTGTTGCTACCTACCCTCACCATCTGGGGGCGGCCCGTCAGGAAGTCCAGGATCCAGTTGCAGAGGGAGGTGTTTAGTCCCAGGATCCTTAGCTTAGTGATGAGATTTGAGGGTACTATGGTGTTGAACGCTGAGCTGTAGTCAATGAATAGCATTCTCACATAAGTGTTCCTTTTGTCCAGGTGGGAAAGGGCAGTGTGGAGTGCAATAGAGATTGCATCATCTGTGGATCTGTTTGAGCGGCGTGGTGAAGAAGGTGCAACAGCGCCTCTTCAACTTCAGGAGGCTGAAGAAATGTGGTGTGTCACCTAAAACCCTCACAAACTTTTACAGATGCACAATTGAGAGCATCCGGTCAGGCTGCATCACCGCCTGGTACGGCAACTGCACCGCCCATAACCGCAGGGCTCTCTAGAGGGTGGTGCGGTCTGCACAACGCATCACCGGGGGCAAACTACCTGCCCTCTAGGACACCTACAGCACCAAATTGTCACAGGAAGGCCAAAAAGATCATCAAGGACAACAACCACTCGAGCCACTGCCTGTTCACCCCGCTACCGTCCAGAAGGCGAGGTCAGTACAGGTCCATCAAAGCTGGGACTGAGAGACTGAAAAATAGCTTGTATTGCAAGGCCATCAGACTGTTAATCAGCCATCACTAACACAGTGAGGCTGCTGCCTACATACAAACTTGAAATCCTTTGCCACTTTAATAAAATGTATCACTAGTCACTTTAATAATGGGACTTTAATCATGTTTACATATCTTGCATTACTCATCTCATATGTACATACTGTATTTTATACCATCTATTGCATCTTGCCTATGCCACTTGGTCATTGCTCATCCATATATATATTCTTATTCCATTCCTTTACTTAGATTTGTGTGTATTAGGTAGTTGTTGTGGAACTGTTTAATTACTTGTTAGATATTACTGCACTGTTGGAACTAGAAGCACAAACATTTAACTACACTCGCAATAACATCTGCTGACAAAGTGTACGTGACCAATACAATTTGATTTGATTTAGTCAAAGACATGCCATAGACATGACTTACATTTACATTACATTTAAGACTTGCCTAGTTAAATAAAGGTTAAATATAAATAAATTATTAATTCATTATGATTTACATTTTACCAGAATGAAATAGGTGAAAATGATTAAATGGCAATAAATAACTACATTAAGGGTAATACGGACATTTTCTAAACAAATAAACATGCTTTTATGGCATTAGACCAGCCACAGCCCATGAGGGGACACATTTTACAATAAACTATAGTAAGCTATGCCGTGGACACAATAATTATTTCATGTCTTCATTCTTTATGAATTCAAGACTGGTACTGTTGATTGACCAGTTCAACTCGTCCTGTCTCTTTCTTTCCCTTACTCAGTAAACACACACACACACACACACACACACACACACACACACACACACACACACACACACACTCTCTCTCTCTCTCTCTGTGTGTTAGATTTTTTTTTTTACTGCGCATGTTACACTACTTTATGTAACTTTCAAGTCAGCTTTGAATTACTCCTTGCAATCTGTAAACAACGAAATACATCTAGATATAGATGTATCTCACCTTTATATCTTGACAGTTGTGGAAAAGATCTCCCAGGTTTTGCGTTGAGAAGATTTGGATCGTTTCGGATGTGAAACGATTTCAGCCGGCAATTCTAGGAAAGAAACAGTTTGGCCAAAGATACTGCTAACTGCTCCTTCTATCTGTGGTTTGGCTGTCGGCGTGGACCACTGACTACACTTCTGGGTTTTCCTCAGTTTTCTCTCCTCTTCCTATCTGACGATAGACTTGGCTGATATATTCCTGCTCTCCGATTGGGTCACACCACCCCATGGCTGTTGCTTCATAACGCTCACACCCATCTCTCGTTGAAAGAAACGACTACGCTATTCAACTGTAGGACACTGATTGGCTGGCATTGTCTGTTTAGTATTGTAGCCAATCAGAATGGAATCACATGATCATGTATAAAAGATAGTAAAATTGTCTCCCTTTTTCAATTATACTAATAGTTAATAATCTGAGTACATTCTGGCACCAGTGAACTGAAGTCGATCTACATTAAGGCTATTTATATTTTCCCGTTGCTCTTGGCCTTGACCATATATAGATAAATACATAAACATGTAGCCAATGATTCACCAAAGGCATTTTCATTTAGTGGCCTTGAAGTAAATTGTACAAACTGCAGTATTGTGCTTTTTTACCCCTGGTATTTTTATTCCCAAACTATTTGTTTCTTTGTTTGATTAAACAGGATACCGTTTTTTATTTTATTTTATTCTAGTAATATTTGAAAGGGGAGGTGCCTTATGCGCCTCAGGGTTTTTTGGGGCTCCGTGCAATCTGAGATCATTGAGACGTCCAGTGATGCATTTAAACCAAACCATGGTTTGCTGATGCTCTGTCTTTGGTTATTGAGAAGGCTTTGAAGCCGCCGGTCGGCCATTTTGGCACTCACCAGTAGGAGCAGTACTCCATAAGAATACATTGAATTCTATTTCAATTAAATGTTTCAAGGAAGAGCATAGCATGTATTTAAGTACTTTTTTAGTTGTAGTGGGGACAGTAACATTAGTCATCTAAAAAAATTATACTTTGAGGAAATGTTTTTATATGTTTTTTTATTTGTATGTTTAGCTCATATAATATAATTTAAAAGTATGCATTAAGGTGTCTTTAATAGAATAAATGTGGCAAAACGAGTGTAGACATTAATAAATTCATTTTATAGCTTCCAAAATATATTTTACAAAGGTGGGGGAGTGCCAAGATGGAGGCAAGGTGGCTTCAACACAACGCCCCTATCAATCATCTAGTATATACATAAACCCGATTTTAGTTTAATTTGAAAATGGTTAAGGGTTAAGGTTAGGTAAGGGTTAGGGTAAGGGGTTAAGGTTAGGGTTTAGGGTAGGAAAGTCTGAAGGATCCCAGATCGTAATCATTTTTTACCTATCCTGCACATGCAGTTATCGCTTGCCTTGCCTTTCATCACATTGTTTTGTATTGCCTTGTGCACAAATCAACACATTTCAAATAAAATAACGCTAACAAAAAATTATGTCAACACCTGCTGTCTAACCAATGCTATATTTTTTTCTAGTATAGATAGTTCATTACGGTATGACGAACAGAACCAGGGTAATACATTAAAATGTGTAATAAAATCAGACCATTTCAAGGTGGAGCAATTTCATTTGGTAGGAGCAAGACTCTTTTGCATCATATTAGTCAGATGAGCCAAGTGCCCTGTACAGTCAGTGTGTGTAATCATCAGTCTAGTGCAGCTGGCAATACAGACCTTGGTAAGAGTTGCAATTCTTTCTCTCATACACACCGGTGTGTAAATGATTAATATCAAAACTTGCACAGTTGTGGCGAAATATGGTGCAATGGGAGGTGATGGCACACCACTAGACAGTCTGACAATTGGGTCATTCACCTCAGAGCCTCTCCAGAATAAAATGTAACGAAGGTAGGATTGTGGGTGTTCGAGAGCCTGTGGCCTAGGATACACTTCCTCAAAAGTGGATGAAACAATGTCACTTCAGTTTTGGTAGATTCAAACATTGACTGGCCTGATGAGAAATATACTTTAGATTATGTTCTCTTCATACATTGTACTTATAGTATCCAGAGGCTTAGTGCCATCTGCTGGTCAACCTCTCCATCTACAAACAAAATGCCTGAGTCTCACTGTACAGTGTCAAGAGTCAATAGCTTCCTAACTGTTCAAATGGGTGCGCAGCAGTGGCGACCCGTCATTCAGGGCAGCCCCACATTTTTAGCACCAAAATATATAGATTTTTTTTTGGGGGGGGGGGCTTGCCTGTTTTGCATGTTATTTAGGCATTAATACGTGTCACATATCAGTTTGCAAACAATGTAAAAAATATATATCTCATTGAGTTAATAAAGCTGCATACAAACATGGTCTCTTTTTTGTTTTCTTGAGTAAGGCAGCTCCAAAATGCAGTTGTTTCAGCCTAGCTCAGTGCTTTCTGTGCCAGCAGAAAATACGGAGCGTTGCGCCATGATTGCCTCAGTGTTCTGTCACTCATGGGGACTGTACGTCACCACCAAGTCTAATGGTAGAGCTCTAAAATTCTAGCCCCTTGGGTGCTGCCATAGAGTTACATTAGAAGTGCCCATCCAAGAAGGCTCAAGCTCATTGGCCACAGATACAATTATGTCACATCACGTTATATCTACAGTAGCTTTGATTGGACTGATAATTTCAACATCATACTTTCAAAATATTAGCTAGCCGTCATCATCGTGAATCAAGTCAACAATCTAGTGGCAAATCCTTTTTAATCCTTGTCATACGAAGAGAAATAACGAATAAAAATTATAGATACAACGTATCGGTGCTCATCGGCCATTGGACATAAACATTACACAACAAGTTGGAAATCGCAAATTCAACAATGAGTGGTTTGGAAGGAATCAGTGGCTAACTGCAAGCATTGCAAAGCAATCTTTAGACTGCTATTCAGTGGAGTGGCTGTGGCTGTGTGGTCCCAAGTCTAAGATTATGGGTCTCTTTTCCAGTTTAAAATGATAAACATTCAATATTGGCCATGCTGTCAATGAAGCATGATTTGTGCCGCACTCAAAACTGCAAAATCTGACTTTAGTGAGTTCAAGATATTGGGAACTCTGGAAAAACGAGCTACGACTGGGAAAATACGGTTTAAATTTTCATCCAACTTGGAATTGTAAATTGGGAACTCGGGCCTCTTTCTATGACGTCATCATGATACAACCCCCCCCCCCCCCCCGGAGTTCCCAGTTGGCTTGAAAGCACCATAAATCCAGAGAATGCCAGACTTTAATGACAAAATTTGCCCAAGAAGGACCGCCGTGCTACCTTCGTTTTCAAGTGAGCACAGTGCAAGGTGATTCCAAAAATGTCTTGTATGCCTCTGCATAAATGTAATATGCCAGGGAGATATGTATACTGTAGCTAAGAAAGTAATACTAAGTGTATGTTGTGTAGTAAGATGTTAGTAGCCCGTGTGCCTCACCCTAATTTGGTCTATTTTCACCTACTGTGTCTGACTTGGTGTACATGTAGCCCATAACCAGTTTTTGAGAAATGTAATCAAATATTGTAAGAGCTTTCATTGTCTGCTTATATGCCACCTTTATTTATCCTACTGTTCTGACTTGGGGTACAAGGGAGACCACAGTAAGAAAAACCCATGTTCACTGTACATTTCAAAAGTGCTTTACAAAGCTATTTTGACTACGTCCATCCTAGGTTGCTTATGTGTTAATTGAAATTACAGATTGCCTATAATCTGCTTGTCCCCTTATGCCAGTTTGTACATCTCAATTATCAGTAGAAACCACATTTGCTTAAGCAAGTCAGCCATATGAGCTGTTGAAAAAAATAATTAAAGGCAGTAAATGAGGCCGAATGAACTGTGTCGCTGCCAGACAAGGCTCCGCTGATAGCCAGGTGTAGGAGTGGTATAGTGCAATTAATGTATTGTATAGTGTTGTGGCTTTGCTGGCATCCCACTTATTTTTGCCTCAGCAAGATTTACATGCTTAATTCACCACTGGTGTAGAGACAAGGAAACAGTCTTGAACAGGGTGTAACAGTACAAATTGCATTAGACAATATTTGGCGCAAAACAAATTCCTTTATTAAGTGTACAAAACATGTGCAAAAATAGTGACTCATTGGAAGAACTACACAAGCATGGCTTTGCCCTTAAGAGACCTACACATCAGTCATGAACAGACAGTGGATACATACAAGTTGACATGCAAAAACTGGTTAACAGAAAGAGGGATGATCCCAGGCTGCAGTCTCCTATACTACAGAATATTGCAAATTGTGGCCTTGGTTTCACAGCATTTGATAAGTACCACGTAAGTGCCAGCTAATGAAACAAACTGCACATTCATCAGCACTCTCCCTTTGATTTCTGCTGCATCGTGCAAAAAGAGTTAATTAGGAATGGCCTCTATGAATGACATTCACAGTTCATCAGATCAAGCACACAGACACCCTTTTTGGCCCATGAGCTACTTATGAAATTACCCAGCTCTTTCCTTCGTACCAAACACACAAATGCACAAACACATGACAGGGCTGACTGACTAATCACAGGAAATTACCAGTGTCACGAGAAATCACTGAAAGAGATGTGCAACTTCTTTTGCAAACAAGCTAATCATGACTAGATCTACATCTGCTAAATCTGGCATGCAATGAAAATACTACTTGAGCCACTCACACCAAACATGAAAACACATCTAAATGTTTAACATATGTGGAAGGGGTATATAGTGTTAGACATTAATTGAGTAGGGAAAAAAAATAGTGGTCACAAACGGGGGGAGAAGCGGTACTAGGTGAAGCAGTACTACATCTGAGCCATGAAATCAGGCCTTGTCTACAGAAATCTATCCAATTGCAACTATGGCACTAAAACTCATGACAAGACACTGAACAAGATGCTAAGCTTGACCTAAACTGTGGTTTAAAGGCCTCTTGGGTTGTGCAGCAAAGCAATAGAGAAAGGCACACAGCTTGTGGATTTGGGGTGGATATCAACGACGCCTCCCAAACCCCAAAAGTAGCACAAACACACAAACCTCCCCACAGACAAATCAGAACACTAGTACGCCACTCATCCCGAGCCATCCACTACCACCACCTTCCCCCTCTCCTTTACAGTATGGTGCACTTTTGCTTCTTTTTCTTGTCCCCGTCTTTCTTGGTCGTGTCGGCCTTCTTGGGCCCGTAGAGGCTGGAGAAACAGGCCTGGGCGGAGACGGGCTCCCTCAGACTGAGCAGCCACCTCCCCTTGCCGTAGTAGGCCAGGGAGCCGAGCTCCATCTCCTCCACCAGCTCTCCCTCCTGACCCTCTTGCTGCAGCGCTAGGATCTCCAGCAGGTCGAAGCCCGTCTGCTGTGGCTCAACGCCCTCCGCACAGCCCAGGGTGATGTGGGCACGGCTGCCAACGGGCAGGGTGGCGGCAGCCGGGACTAGAGGGACTGCCTCCTTCTCAGCGTCGGCAGGCCACAGGGTTAACTGATCCTCAGAGAGTGAAACCCGGGCACCAACAGTGCGAGGTGTGACGAAGAGGGCACTGAGAGACAGCTCGAACGCAGAGCCATACAACTCTTTAACAGCCTAGAGTGGGAAAAGAAAATGTTATTTCAAAACGGTCCCCTGAAAAGTGAAAATACATTTAAACAATGCACTGGTCATCAGATTGAGATGAGTTGAAAGAGATCAAGAAATTAACCATACGCACAAAAGGCTTATTTTGCATTTTTGTGCACACATTTGTTTATATTATATCCCCATTAGTGAGCATGTCTCCTTTGCCAAGATAATCCATCCATCTGACAGGTGTGGCATATCAAGAAGCTGATTAAACAGCATGATCATTACAGAGGTGCACCTTGTGCTGGAGACAAAAGGCCACTAATTTGCAGTTGTGTCACAACAATGCCACAGAAGTTGAGGGAGCGTGCAATTGGCATGTTGACTACAGGAATGTCCACCAGAGCTGTTGCCAGAGAATTTAATGTTAATTTCTCTAGCATAAGCCGCCTCCAACATCATTTTAGAGAATTTGGCAGTACGTCCAACTGGCCTCACAACCGCTGATCACATGTAACTAGGGTAGCCCAGGACCTCCACATCCGGCTTCTTCACCTGCAAGATTGTATGAGACCAGCCACCTGGACAGCTGATGAAACGGATTAGTATTTGTCTGTAACAAAACCCTTTTATGGGGGAAAACATTCTGATTGGCTGGGCCCGGCTCCCAAGTGGGTGGCCCACCGCTGCCCAGTCATGTGAAATCCATAGATTAGGGCTTAAATTAATATTTTTAAATCGAGTGATTTCTTTATATGAACTGTAACTCAGTAACATCGTTGAAATTGTTGCGTTTATATTTTTTGTTCAATATTCTTTCAGACTTACTGATTTGTCTGCATATTCCTTGGATCCCTCAGCCTTGCCATAGTCACAGAATTTGGTAGTGCAATGAAGAGCTCCATTGGCTTGGAAATACTGCTCCAGGTCCACCTCTTTCTCAGCCTCAACAGTGACTGAAAAAACAAAGCAAGCTCAGTTGTCACAGTCAAGCTCAAGAGACTAAAATCTGATTTAGATCTAAACAATAATTCTGTTTATCACAAGACAGTTGTGCTGAACTCACAGTCAGGCAAGTGCTTCTTGAAGGCCTCAAGCGTGTCCAATGTCTTCAGGAAATCCATGGACGTGCACCTGACCTTGTCCTGGATGCCAGGGAGAAGGAACCAGCCAAAGAAAAGGGGCAGGGACGTCTCCTCAAGTGGAACTTTCATGGCCTGGATCTGGGCTTCCTCTAGCCCCCGCTGAGTTCTCTTGGCCAACTGTGGCAAGTCTCTGCTCCACTCAGTGCGGGGCTCCAGAAACATGGCCACGAGCCGGTGCTGCTCTGCCACCTCCCCCAGACGGGCCAGCCGATCATGGGTATGGTTGGTGTCATCCACCACTATCACTTGAGCAGATGTTCCTACACTGCAGCAGGCTACCACAGCATCGTCAAAAGCCTTGTACCCATCTGCCGATGCTTCTGGACTCTCCGGTTTCACACCATGGTCATCAGCACAGCAGACAGTGCAGAGACCCTGGTAGCTATCTGCAATGGCACGTGCCAAGAGGCTCTTGCCGCTGCCAGGAAGACCTCTGAGGATGATTAGAGTGCGAGAGGTGCGAAGGGTGGCTTTGGTCTGCTCATGCTCCAGGAAAGCGAAAGACAGTGTGCCAGGAGCAGGGACCTGCTCATCAACTTCTGCCTTCTGCCGCTCCACTGCATCACCTTCTGCCTGTTTCTCTGACTCTACTTCTTTTACCATTTCAGCTTCTACCAGTTTCTCTTTCTTCACCGTCTCAGCTGCTACTGGTTTCTCTGCTTCCACTTTCTTCACAGTCTCAGCTGCTACTGGTTTCTCTGCTTCCACTTTCTTCACAGTCTCAGCTGCTACTGGTTTCTCTGCTTCCACTTTCTTCACAGTCTCAGCTGCTACTGGTTTCTCTGCTTCCACTTTCTTCACAGTCTCAGCTGCTACTGGTTTCTCTGCTTCCACTTTCTTCACAGTCTCAGCTGCTACTGGTTTCTTTGGCTCTGGTTCCGGTACAATTTCAGCTTCGGTCTGTTTGTCTGCCTCCACTTCCTTTACAGTTTCAGGCTTCGCTGGCATCTCTGGCGCCACCTCCAACACAATACAAGATTCTGCCTGCTTCTCAGATTGCTCAGGCTCTTTCTGTTCTGGTTCGAGCAGTTTCACGTCCTCAGATTCTGGCTGTGTGACAGGCTTGGGTGCTGCCTGCTCAGACAGTTTAACAGCCTCTGGGACGGGTTCTGCCATTTTCTCTGGCGCAGTTTCAATGTTATTCTCTGCTAGAGGCTCTGGTGTTTTCTCTGGCATTGGCTGCTTTTTGGGCTCTGCGGTCTGGATGTTTTCACGTTCTACGTACATTGCTGTAGCTGGCTCAGAGACTGTTGAGCTCTCTAGTTCTGGTTGTTTTTCTGGGTACGTCGCTGCTTTAGTCACAACTTCTGTAGAGGTCTCTGGAACCTTCTCAGGAGATGCAACCAATTTCTTTGGTGATTTTTCTGCTTTAGGCGCCGTCTCTTGCATTTCTTCTGACCTTCCTGATTCTGTTACCACATCTTGCAAATGCTCCATTTCTTGCCTAGTCACTGGTGATTCTGCAGGCTCTATTGGAGAGTCGAGTTGTGGCTGGGGGCAGTCTCCCGATCCAGTCTCCTGTTGCTCTCCAGTCTCTGACACGGTGTCCAACACCTGGTTCTGCTCAGCATCCATATCTGGGTTCCTTAATGGACCTAATGATAAACACTGGTTTAGACAAAAGATTTTCAACATGAAAGTACATGCAATGATATGATACAAATTCAATACTTAGGGAAAACAGGAACTTGATCAAAATAAAACTGTACAGCATACAAACAATGCAATGGCGCTGGAATTCATTTAAACTTCAAGCTGTAAAAAAAAAAAAAAAAAAAGGTACAAAATTGGACAACTCTTCCCTTTTGTGCAAATATTTGGGATACCACACTTATCTGAGTGAGGGAGTCAACTGATATTAGTGGTATTTCTAATAAGCGTTATAGGGAGGAGCAGAATCCTTATTTAATTACTGTACTGCAGCGGTTTCTCTGTCGCCCCTCTGGAGTCCTGCGGACCCAGAGCTCATCGTGGGCAAGGCCTCTGCCGGGTTGACAAAGGCATTGGGTGGTTGGCTTGGCTCTATCGACCTGATTACTAAATGGTTTAAGCACAGATGGCATATTTGGAGTGGTGTGTGAGACGAGGATGTGTGTAATGTATGCCTTCATGGCTCAATTTGCTAAACATCCACATAATCGGCTTGAACGACTGCCAGTCGGCATTATACGTGTAACGTTAGGTGGGAAAAACGTAACTTGGGAAGAAACAAAACGTCAATTAGAATGCATGAACATTCATCCATAAAACCGATAAAATAGGCATAACCAATTTGGTACTGAATTAGATCGACTAATGGAAAAGATTCAGATATAGGCTACGCAAAATTGCCGAATAAAAAGTAGAGGCGTACTCAGCCTCCGACGACTAGGCCGGGGTGAGAAATGAACACCTGCGACTGATTATACCAACCTTTTGTGTGGACAAGGGCTCGTATATCCTCTTTAAAACGCACTTGAATAAAAATCGCAAGTAACACCAAGAAAAGTACGTAGAAATTATAATTTTTGAGTAGCAGAGGGTCAGCAGCACAATGGCCTATTGAGTCGTGAAATTAGATGACAAAAAAAAATCATGGTCATCCCGTTACAGGCTAGAAAAGTTGCCCAAGAAACAAACGACATTCGAAACAGCGCAAAGGCCAATATTTCTAGGAAGTGAATATTCAGGAAAAGGCGGTCAGATGAGAATAATGTTTTAAGTGCGACAGTGTAAACGCGGCTACTGCCATGTAACAATGAAATGGTGAAACGGGGAGTGGCTGCAATGCAATCACCACGCTACAGATACAACAAAAATCAGCGTGGCAATGTCATGTCCAGATTTAGATGCCACGTTTGAACAATAACGATACCCTTTCTTTAGCTTTGAAATAGACTTGTCTGAAATGCGAGTATGTCTGAAAATTCTGATCACTTCAGTCAAGTTATAAAATCGTACTATATGACAGCAGCTTTTAATCGGGCGATTTAGGCTAACTACCATATTGCTATGAATGGGACGAGATTACCGACGGAGGTTTCTTACCGTGACTGTTGTGTCAGGAGTATGCCGCTGACTCTGCAATTTAGGCGTTTTCAAAGCTGGCAAGCAGTGGACAGTCGGCGCTCCGCGCAGAAATCTGCCCACAACACGCAGGAAACAAAACGGAAACTACTGTCTCTTGAGCACGCGCAAGGCTTAGTGCTCTTGAGGGTGGGGTGCTTCCTATCGTTTGCGCGCCCCCGCTCTTATCAACGCGAACGGCCCAGCAATGACAATGTAGACCTGGAGAAGAAAATTAAATATGACTTTTGTTGAATTGAAATTCCATAAGCCATGGCAATAATGCCAGAAAGTCTGATAATTCATGGCATAAGTGACAACAATGAGTAATTTTATATTTTGGCAGTTAATGATTTTAGGTCCTCTTCCACAACACAAACTCCTTGAAAAATAAAGCTCTGTATAAAAATGTTTCCAGAAATGCATGTTCTGTAATGGAAATTTGCAGTTTGGGGACTTAATGAGATCAGATGAGTCTAATCCATTTTTGATCTGATAACATGGCAGGATTTCTTAATACCCATATAAAGGGAATCAGCTACCTAGTGAATAACAGCATTGTCAGCATGCCAGTCTGAAACAATGATATCAGAGTGCAGAAGTAAAGGGAACTAGCCTTGTAATCAGACAGAAACACACTACAGGGAAACGTGTACACAGTTCTAAAGAACAATACGATTATTTTTGACTGGGTGCATTGTGCCAGTCAGTACATGTCTGTTGTTTTCGTCTCCAATGGCCTGCTTACATGTACATTGGCACAGGCAATTAAACCCAAGTTACCCAACACCTGCTAACAGGCTCTGCTGAAAAATGTGCCAGATCAGCAAAAGTTCATGAGTTTCATAATGCAATCCAAACACCTCTTAACCATCTTTCTAACCTATATTTCCTTGTATAAAGCTTCTGGGTCATTCTCTCTGTCTCTCAGATAGTTTTAATTAGATTAACAATACCATGTGTGCCAAGTGCCAACGACTCAACACACAGTAATTGCTTTCTGGATCATTAGTCGGTGGCACGTTACACTGCAAACAAACATGACTCCAAAACACTAGGCAAGGCTTAACAAAATGCTTTATTAATGAGACACTACAAAACATTACACTGGAAACATGCATTTATTGCAATACTACAGAAAACACATAAATGAAAAGGAAGACATCAAATTATACTACATAGCTGTAATGATTGAATTCCTGTGTAGATGAATAATAGATTTTCAAAGTAATACATCATAGGATAATTCAATTTTGTTCCCACCCGAGTGAAGCCCTTTCCTCAGCTGTATCTCCTAAGTTTATTCTGTAAGGGGTATGTGTGCAATTTTTCTATTTCTAAATACGTAAATCAAAAACTAAAATAAAAGAATGCAAAAAACTCAAGTGGAGGTCAGAGAAGCATGTTTAAAAGACTGTTATTGCATTGTCTTTGAACATCTGTCTGTGGCTCCTCTTCAGTCATCTTCTGATGAGCGCTCATAAACGTTGCCTTGCCTCACGGAGAGCCTAAATAAGGGCATAAAATATTGTATCAGTGAGCCATTGTGATTTGACAATAGGAAAGAAGTGACTTGAATTGATAAGGATCTTCAGGTAACCTTCTGGATGGCATCCCTTGCAGGGTCATCCTGGAGAACCTTAGCCCTGTCCAAAGCTCTTTCAAAGTGGGCAACACCGGATTTAAAGTTGCCAAGCTTCACTGGGAGGGGACACATAAGGAAAGGACTGTTAGGACCAGTTTAATGCTATGACCAAGATTAAGTAGACCAAGACTAATCACAGTTTCCATGAAATCAACACTTGTGTCCAAAGTTTCTATGAAATAAACGCTTGTGTCCCCAGGTTGTAATTCAAAAGAATCAGCATTGATCAGAGTTGCACGGACAATTTCCCATTCAATCCCATAAACGTCAAGGGAAAGCGGATACCTAGTCAGTTGCACAACTGAAAGCATTCAACCGAAATGTGTCTTCCGCATTTAACCCAGCTCTGAATCAGAGAGGTGCGGGGGGGCTGCCTTAATCGACGTCCATGGCATCGACGCCCGGGGAGCAGTTGTGGGGGTTTACTGCCTTGCTCAAGGGCAGAATGGCAGACTTTTTTCACCATGCCGGTTCGGGGATTCGAACAACACTGTACCAACGCTCTAACCTCTTGGCTACCTGCCGCCCCTCAATGGAACCACAGTACATAAAAAATACATTTTATTAATTAGATCAAGCTCAGACATGAGATAATGGCGTTTTCTTTAAGAGTCTGTAAAGATGAACTTAAAATACAGACAAGGGGGCCATTGCTATTGCTGTACACATCACAAACAAGGGAAGGGTTTCTCCACACTTCTACCTGCACTTACTCTCTGACTGTGCCACCAACACACAGGCATTCAGTTGCCACTTCTCATCAGCGATTTCATCGGCTACAGCGAGTGAGCGAACGCCATAGTCCCGGGCCTCGGTGTGACGCTTCAGCTCCAGGTAGCAGCGGCCTATCTCATGGAACAGCCAGGTCCTCTCCAGACCGCCACAGGCCAGGGGGATCTTTTCCTCCCAGCTGAGAATGGAGAAGCAAATACACAAACACAGTGAATAGAATGACACAGTGAATCCATACATTAGGAGTCCTTTGTATTCAAGAAAACTATTTGCTTCATCACACAATCAAAACATGTAAAAACACAGCTGTGATGCCATATACTTTGAGTTTCAACTTACGCATCGATAGCCTGTGGGAACTTTCCTATTCTGGCGTACACTCGGCCAACATTATCAAGTGCCCTTGACTTTGCCTCTGGGAGTTTGCTGTTGGACAACAAAGAAAGTGAAACAACACTGTTAAAACAATAAGATGCAGTGTGTGAAAAGCACTTGATTTGAAATGCGGGTCATTAGAAAATCATATACTCTCCCCTATGTATTTATTTGGATAGTGAAGCTAAAACTCTTCATTTGGCTCTATACTCCAGCATTTTGGACTTGAGATCAAATGTTTTATATGAGGAGACAGAATGTCTCCTTTTATTTGAGGTTATTTTCATACATATCTGTTTTACCTTTTAGATATGAATGCACTTTATGTATCTAGTCCCTTCATTTGAAGGTGTCAAGTATTTGGACAAATTCACTTAGTGTATTAAATGGAGTCAAAAGTTTAGTATTTGGTCCCATATTCCTAGCACGCAATGACAACATCAAGTTTGTGACTCTACAAACTTGCTGGATGCATTTGCTGTTTGTTTTGATTGTGTTTTGGATTATGTTGTGCGCAAAATAAATGAATGGTAAATAATGTATTGTGTCATTTTGGAATCACTTTGATTGTAAATAAGAACAACGTTTCTGAACACTTCTACATTAATGTGGATGCTATCATGATTAAGGATAATCATGTATAAAGATGAGTGAGAAAGATGTACAAAGATCATGCCCCCAATACATGCTAACCTCTCAACATTACCAATAAGAGGGGAAGTTAGCATTCGATCTCCAAAATCCTGGCGTATAGAGCCAAATTAAACGTTTTAGCCTCACTATCAAAATAAATGCGCAGTTGAGTGTACCTTTCAGACTGAAATTAAGTGTCCACTCCACAGCACTCACCATTGTCTGGCCAGGTCCAAGTCCTTCTGATGGTTGTCTAATGCTCTGTCCATTTTCCCCAGGTCAATCAGGGCATTTCCAATGCAGCTGTGAAGGTTCCCCAGCACCTCTTTCTTATTGGGAACCACCTCCTCTGACCAGCATTGAACTGACTTCAGGACCTCCCGAGCTTTCTTCAGGCTGCTCTCTGCATTGCCTGCAGTCAAAGCTTAGAGGGGGGGGGGGGGGGAATTGTTTACCATTGACCAGGATGTATTGATAAGCATCAAACTACCATATTCATCCTTGGGTCTGTTCTGTCTTACCTGCATCAATCTCTTCCAGGCTCTTGAGTACAAAACGGGTGGGATCAGAGGGAGGGTTCTGCCGGGTCTTGTTCCACTTCTGCTGCATGAGCTTGCGGTCTCTCTCCCGCGCGTAGATGGGCTTCTGCTGGCGCCAGAACTCAGTGCGAGTGTCCAGATAGGTGATGCAGTTGAGGATGAGGTCCTGCAGTCTCTCCCCACCCCGCATCTTACCTTTCACCAAGTCTGGAGGCCATTTATGACTTTGACTTTAATGGAATATTTGCCCTTTACCACACAGTGGGCTCTGTAATTCATGCTGATAATAATGATTGTGTAAGGGAAATCAAAGGACACATAGTGGCCAATTCTCCAGATTGGGTATGTGATAAAAGAGCATCTTCCCAAGTGTCACAGTGTATTGATTGTGTACTGAAACTCAAACGAAAGAGTGAAAATACAGGAACATGCTAAGTAAAAGATTTTTGGCTGCGCTACCTTCATCTTTCAGTAGCTTCTCTAGGTACTCCTTATCGCTGTAGAGCTCTCCCAGAAGCTGCTTGGCTGTCTTCTCACTCTTAGGCGTCTTCTTGTTCTGCTGCCTCATTTCCCTTCTCAGGGGGTGAATCAGCCCCTTCGGCCGTCCCTTCTTCACCTGCCAATCAATCCCACACACAGAACTCATCATGAGGATGACATGCATGCAGAGGTGGGAGGAATTCTGAAAAAGATGCAGCTCATCGTCTCAAGGCTTTACCATTGACTCACCTCATCTGCCTTGTGGAAGAAGGACAGGTCCCC
The DNA here is from genome assembly GCF_901001165.1 of Salmo trutta. Taxonomy (NCBI): domain Eukaryota; kingdom Metazoa; phylum Chordata; class Actinopteri; order Salmoniformes; family Salmonidae; genus Salmo; species Salmo trutta. Next base: position 12,282,920 of record NC_042988.1, read on the forward strand.
CTTGTTTTCCAGTTTCACAGATGAGGGGCCTGAGGTGGTGGAAAGATAAGAGATTTAGAAAACCATATGCAAAACTTACAAAAACTGCATTATGAGAACAATCTGTTGATGTTTTACAAAAATATTTGGACCCAGTACTTACTGCCCACAGAGTTGTCGATAGCCTCCTGGGCCTTCTGGATTCCCAGTCTAAATTCCTGCAGCTCTGGCCGCAGTTTGTGCCCCCTGTGGTAAAACACCAGGGCAAACTCAAAGTCTCCCATGGTGTATAAAGCTTCCGCTTTCTGATACAAACCCTGGAAAATGAGGAATACAAATAAATCAATGGATTTTGCTTGGGAAATGATGACAAATCAGAAACAACAGGGAGCCCTAGTGGTCATTGAAAATAAAAAAGCTTTGAATTTCAGTACAGTAGCTGGCCAACAGGGGGATACATCTGTTCCGTTCCAAACAAAACAGACAATACAAAGCTTCCCTCAATAATGGCATAGACTGGCTGAGAGATAATACAATGACTGCTACACAATAAAGCCAAAGGCTGAAAATAGAACAGGGCTATATAATGATGCCAAATGTTTAAGTTACACCTTGAAGAATTCTTTGTCCTCCTTGAGCGAGGCCTCTGCGTCCCTCAATGCATTATCAGAATCTCCCATCTTTACATAACATTTGGATCTGGCAACCAGACAATTTTTGTCATCTGGCTGAAGAATCAATGCCTGAAAGAAATGTATGAACTGTCATTAGCTACAAATACAAACTTGACATACATGTAGTGTAGACTTGAGTAGCAAAAAAGCCACCAGCCACTGACTGAGGAGACAGCCCAAACGACTTGGCAACCAGTACATACGTTTTCGATTGACAGCTGAGTAACAGAAGAAATTGTCTAAATGCACATACATGCATTCAACCACAGCAAATTGATTATATGGTCATAGCTAAATAGCTAGCTGTAAGTGATTAAATGTTTATTGTTTAGCTATCATTAGAGCTACCCCACAGATATCATCTTTCCTACTAGTCCCTTCCTGGACACCCAAGATTTAATCAGATCACCCATTACACAAACTCCACAGCAGGGGGCGGTAATGCAACTTTCGTCACGCCACTCAGTCAATAAACGAGCAACCGAGCATGCACACACTGCATTGTTAACCTGTGCTGTTCAGTCCACTGGGAGAAATGTAAAAAGTCCCCAAGAGGGGCAACACTGGGCAAGTTCGAGCGGATAACTTTTGTCAGCTTTTCAAAGTGTGTTGCATTATGGGGATAGTAATTGTCCGACTTGCGCCTACATGTCAACAGCATTACAAAAATCATGTGATCTAAGGTCATGACATTTTGACTGCAGTCAACTGCAAGTTTCTTTTCATAACTTCATCCTGCATCCATCTCTTGCATTGTGGGAGGCTCTATTGCCAACCAATCATTTGTTTTTTTTACGTGACCAAAGACATGACTGAAACGGGAACCAACTGTGCCGTGATGTGAATGTGATGTTTGAGGCACTCTCTCACTAATTGATTGTACAATGTACACACGTATGATTTCCGTTTGTGGTTAGGAGACATGTTTTTTTTCAAGATTATAATGAAAACATTTTATAAACAATGGCAACACTGCCATGTTGATCTGAGCCTTGCTGTTGGAAAACCACATTAGTGTCCGACTTTTGGCTGTGTGAGATATACCTCCCCAGTCTGTTGCTTTAGCCTTACCACTCAAACACGCCCACTCTTTTCACGCCATTTCTCCCAGTGGGCGGTGCTATACATCATGGTGGGCGTGGGTTTCAAAGTGCAAAGACTGTCTGATGAGCGTCCACGTTCAACCGAGAACCCTCCACCTGGGACCTCTTTCATACATTTCAGCCAGACTCGACCCTCGGGACCCAAGGGGTGCACATATTGGTTTTTGCCCTAGCACTACACAGCTGATTCAAATAATCAACTCATCATCAAGCTTTCATTATTTGAATCAGCTATGTAGCGCTAGGGCAAACAACAAAATGTGCAACCCTTGGGTTTACAATTGCACTTTCATATCAGTACATCATTTTGCTGTATTTGATCTAACGATAGCTAGCTACCAGTGGAGGCTGGTGGGAGGAGCTATAGGAGGATGGGCTCATTGTAATGGCTGGAATGGAATAAATGAAACGGTATCAAACACATCAAACATATGGAAACCACGTTTGACTCTATTCCACTTATTCCAATCCAGCCATTACACAGAGCCTGTCCTCCTATAGCTCCTCCCACCAGCCTCCGCTGCTAGCTACCAAGTGGGTGGACCAGTTTTCCCAAATGGGAACAGTGTGTAAATTAACGTCACATTTTGCTTGCTAGCCAACCAACAACGTCAATGCCGCTATCAAGACAATATACTATGAAATATATGAAACTGATCATGAGTAGATTTAATTTCACTACGATTGGTAGGTCAACATGCAATAATACCTGTATACTGTCTATCACTGAGATGAATTATTTGCATTGCTGGCTTCATTAAAAACAGTTAATCTGATGGATTTTGGATGTCCTTGGTCTTTTTTACATGAGGCCAACTTTAGCATATTATCCTGGAGGGATACTTACACACCCTGTCTCATTACCTTGCGTGAATGATATCTCTCAACTTTAAACCAGGGTCAGCATTATGGGCGGGCCTTAGGGGGCCTGGCCGCCCTACCATAACTCCTTGCCCATCCAAATAAAACATGTAAATGGGGGAGGATGGCCGCGAGGTGTAATGGCGGTGGGGCAGGCAAAGCATGGCAAAGATTTTGGACGAAGGGACGAGAGGTCGGAAATGGCAGCGAGTAGTGTGGACGAAATGGAGGAAATTGAGAAAAAGTTGGTGAAGCAACAGCTGTGCTGGAATGCAAACAATATGGGTGTCAGTTCTGGCGGTATGGAGTGGGAGGATGAGAGTCAAGGATGGGAATGGCCTTTAGTGGAAAAACATAGGAAGAAGAGAGATCACGAAAAGCATAAAGAGGGCCAAGGAAGCAAGATTAATGATGTGTTGGAGTGGAAAGTGGTGATACTGTTTGATGAGACCACAGGGCCTCACTTACACCCTATCCGACTAACTAATGCCGTAGAGAAAGAGGTAGCTGAAGTGAAATTAGCTTGGTTCATCGGAAATTGTATATTGTTAATATTGTGTGGTAGCCAGGCTCAGCAAGAGAAGATTCTGAAAATAAAAAAGCTTAATGGGAAGAAGATTAAAAGCCATGTCCCTGGTGATTATACTAGATTGAGGGGAGTCACCACTGGGGTCCCAATATCTACGTCAACAGATGAAAGTAAAGAAAATGCAAAGGGAGGCAGAGTGATTTAGGCCTTAAGGTTGATCAGTAGGAAAGAGGCTTATCAGTGATGCTGAGGTTTGACAAAGTCTTGCTGGGAAAAGTACAGATAGTTTCAATCTTAGAGAATTTGTCCCATATGCACTGTGGTGTTTTAAATGCCAAATAATAGGACATGTAGCTGCTCAGTGTAAAGGAAAGAAAAGATGTGCCAAGTGTGGAGGGGCACATGATTACGGTGAATGTGGAAGCAATGTGAAGGTTAAGTGCTGTAATTGTGGGGGTGAACACAGCGCAGCATTTGGTGGATGCCAGGTACAGAGAGAGGCTAGAGTGGCTCAGAGATATAGGATCAGTCATGATGTATCATATGCAGAGGCCGTAAAACAGATTGGTAGAACTACAGTGAGGACTGATAGACCTCACATGGATGTACCTGTAGTTAAGTGGACCTACTGTGGAACTACCTAAGTGGACCTACTATGGACCTACATAAGTGGACCTACCTACTGAATTTAGTTGACTTCATAGCTTTTATTGGTGAGGTTAACAATACAACTCGGGTTGTGGAAAGCAGAAATGCCAGGTTGAAGGTTATTGTGGAGATGGCAAAAGAGATATTGGAGGTAACAGATGTTACTGTTGAAATGGTTGTTGACATGCTGAACAATCCTAAAGGTGGAGTGTTTCAACAGGATATAGATAAAGTTTAATGGGGTTGGGGAGAGGTTTTTTGGGGTAGGGTGGAGGGTGTGGTAGAAGTTAGGGATTTATTTGGTTTTGAATTTTATGTTCATGGTCGTACAGAATAGGGACAGATCGTGATTGATCGTACATTCCAGCACAGTAGGTACACTTTAGACGTTTGTTTGCGGACCATCATCATATCGAAGAAGGTGAAGTGTAATGGCGACTGTTAAGAGTTTCTTAAGTCGACGCCACATGGCGGGAAAATTCAAGATTCCACGCATCCCGCGTCTTGGGACAAGAACTTTGATTTGCTATGCTCTCCGGAGCTGAGCGCTGTTGAAAGGAGTGGTAACTGGGGTGGTGTTAAATGTTGAGAACCAATTGAAATGGAAGATTCCCGGTGTCTGTGACACCTGCCGCTTGGCGTGACGCAGACCCGGTGGAGAGTGTGGTGAAACAGAGAAGATACTGTCTGTTCTGCTGAGTTTTGATGCAGAGTCTTTACCAGACAATGTCAAGTTAGGTGTCAGATATCCAGTGGGAGCTTTGGCCCCGACCCCTAGTTTGGTAACAGCTGCTGTACAGTAACCTAATAAACATATACATTTTGAAAGTCTTTTTAAAATATAATTATAATATATTTTATTAAAAAAACCCAAAGATGTTGATGAAAAAGTACTGTAGATGCTGTGTTTTCATTTTTAGAATACTGGGCTTAAAGTAGTAATGGACGTGGGTTGCAGTTCACACCTTGATGAGAAATTAAATTGGACAATAGCTAGCCAAAACGCTCATAACAGCTAATTGGTGCTGGAAACGAATTTGAATGATTGTATAGAAACACACACGCCACATAACAAATTTAAACTTAAAACATGTTTTTCATTGAATGAAACATACATTTTATGGGTGAACACCTTATAGTTTCATTGCATTGACATTCCCAGTTAAAGTCGTATGTTTTTGTTCAAAATATTAAGTTATTGAAACTGAAACAGTGCATCCCGAATGAATGGTAGCAGCAAACAATGTACCAGGCCAGCTGTAATTTACAACCTGATAGCAATATTCTTTGGACTACCAAGAAATGTATTGGTGAATTATATTAATCATGCATTGAACTGCATCCATCTATTCTCCCAACAATGCCTTACTTTACTTCATGGAATTTTGAGACAAATAGAACATATTTTTAAAACCTCTTATAAAGTTGGTTATGAAGCATAAACTGGGAATTTGATGTTTTACTAATATTATGATTGTCCATTTGTTTCATATCTGCAAAGTAGTTAAAATGCTGTCAGTTCCACTTTAAATACTTCAAAATCAATTAACTATACAGTATTTGGTTCTCTTTGCTTAACACCAATAAGCACAAAGTAAAGAAAATTGTGACCTGTAATAGTTTTTTAAAATGTGTGCCAGAAATGTATTTGTGCCTCTTTTTCCAAGAAGAACCGTAGTGATTGTATCAGATGTTATCAGAGAATAAAGAGTGTCTTCACCTGTTCTCCTATCTCTGGTGGTTTAGCCATCTATCAAAGTTTTGTTTACAATATTTCATGATATTGTGAAAGAAATATTATATAAATGTGAATACTGAATGTGTTATGATGAGAAGGAATTCAAGGAAACAGCCAACAGACCTAGAAACTTATTTCAATACATTTTATTTGCAATGTCCAGCAATGAAATATGGTATGAAACAACAGATTTACATCAGTGTGTTTTTTAAAAATCTTTCAGTATGTTTATATATTGTCATCTTTACAGTACAACCAATAAATATATAAAGCCCTTCCTAAATAGCACTGAGCCATAAAAATGCATTAACATTTTAACCAGTAGAAATAAGTATAAGTACAAAGTATTTCCTGAATAGCAAATTGTATGCAGTGATACTTATACATTTTGAAAAGTCCTTTATACAAGTCCCTCACTTTAGTCAATCTCTTCAATGGTTGGGCCTTGGGAGCTGACACCAGAGCTGGTCCGTGCCTGATCTCCACAGCAACCTGTGGGCATCCCTCCCTGCTGGTACAGCTTGGTAATGATAGGCTGGCATACTTTCTCCAGCTCCTTTAACTGATGCTCATACTCCTCTTTGTCGCCTAGCTGGTTGCTCTCCAACCAGGAAATGGTCTGGTCGCACCTGTCCACTACTTTCTTTTTGTCCTCCTCGCTGATCTTGCCTTTCATGTTGTCGTCCTCCACGCTGCTCTTCATATTGAAGGCGTATGACTCCAGGGAGTTCTTGGCTGCCATCTTCTCCCTCTGTGCGTCATCCTCAGCTTTGTATTTGTCAGCGTCCTGCACCATCCTCTCAATATCCTCTTTGCTGAGCCGGCCCTTGTCGTTGGTGATGGTGATCTTGTTCTCTTTGCCCGTGCTCTTGTCCACCGCTGATACGTTCAGAATACCGTTGGCGTCGATGTCAAAGGTCACCTCGATCTGAGGGACTCCTCGTGGGGAAGGGGGGATCCCAGAGAGCTCAAACTTCCCCAGGAGGTTGTTGTCCTTGGTCATGGCTCTCTCTCCCTCGTAGACCTGGATCATGACCCCGGGCTGGTTGTCGGAGTAAGTGGTGAAGGTCTGGGTCTGTTTGGATGGGATGGTGGTGTTGCGTTTGATCAGGGCGGTCATGACACCTCCGGCGGTTTCGATGCCCAGAGACAGGGGAGCCACATCCAGCAGCAGCAGGTCCTGGACGTTCTCAGACTTGTCGCCAGATAAGATGGCAGCCTGGATGGCAGCGCCGTAGGCCACCGCCTCGTCTGGGTTGATGCTCTTGTTTAGCTCTCGGCCGTTGAAAAAGTCCTGCAGGAGCTTCTGGACCTTGGGGATCCGTGTGGAGCCTCCGACCAGGACGACATCGTGGATTTGGGCCTTGTCCATCTTGGCATCCCTGAGGGCTTTCTCCACAGGCTCCAGTGTTCCCCTGAAGAGGTCAGAACACATCTCCTCAAAACGAGCCCTGGTGATGGAGGTGTAGAAGTCGATGCCCTCAAAGAGGGAGTCAATCTCAATGCTAGCCTGGGAGCTGGAGGACAGCGTTCTCTTGGCCCTCTCGCAGGCTGTCCTCAGTCTCCTCAGAGCCCGCTTGTTCTGGCTGATGTCCTTCTTGTGTTTCCTCTTGAACTCCTCTACAAAGTGACTGACCAGGCGGTTGTCAAAGTCCTCCCCGCCCAGGTGAGTGTCTCCAGCCGTGGCCTTCACCTCAAAGATCCCATCATCGATGGTCAGGATGGACACGTCGAAGGTGCCCCCACCCAGGTCAAAAATCAGGACGTTGCGTTCCTTGGACTTGCCTTTGTCCATACCGTAAGCAATTGCTGCCGCCGTGGGCTCGTTGATGATCCTCAGCACATTCAGCCCAGCGATCACTCCAGCGTCCTTAGTGGCCTGTCTCTGTGAATCGTTGAAGTAGGCAGGGACTGTGATGACTGCATTGGACACCTTCTGGCCCAGGTAAGCCTCAGCGATCTCCCTCATCTTCACCAGGACCATGGAGGAGATCTCTTCAGGGTTGAAGGATTTGTTCTCACCTTTGTAATCTACCTGAACTTTAGGCTTTCCTCCGTCGCTGACCACCTTGAAGGGCCAGTGCTTCATGTCAGCTTGCACGACCTGATCGTTGAACTTTCGGCCAATCAGGCGTTTGGCGTCGAAAACTGTGTTGTTGGGGTTCATGGCCACCTGGTTCTTTGCTGCATCTCCGATGAGTCTCTCAGTGTCTGTGAAGGCCACATAGCTGGGCGTGGTCCTGTTGCCCTGGTCGTTGGCGATGATCTCCACTTTGCCATGCTGGAACACCCCCACACAGGAGTAGGTGGTGCCCAGGTCAATGCCGATAGACGGGCCTTTAGCTGATGACATCTTGATGGTTTGGAGTTAGTTGCCTACAAAATAATGAAATATTTTAGAAATTGATATTATTCTATTAAAATCTAGATGCAAGTAATGTCAATCTCCACCAACAGAGATGTTATCCTAAATATACTTGAATAACAACCAGACCTGGGTTCAAATACATGCGTACTTAAGTATTTGTAATTCTTATTTTCTGTGTATTTGAATATTTTCAGATAATGTGGCCACTTCTATTTAAAGTATTTGAAAGTATTTTCTAATAATTTCATATAAATACTATTTGAAACTATTTTCAAATACATTTCAAATACACCTAGGAACAAACAATTCTGGGTTCAAATGCATGAAATATTTAAATATTTATATTTTAAAATACACTTGTCTGTGTATTTGAGTATTTTCAAATACATGCCAATACTTTCCAAATGTATTTCCAAACACATTCCAATATTCAACTATTTATATTTCAAAATGTACTGGTATTTGAAAGTCCTTAAAAAACAATAATATGCATTTGAACCCAGGTCTGATAACAACACTGTTGTCAATGTTTGTGTTATATATTAGTGTTATACACTAATACTGGCCAGGCACATATTCAGTGGGGTTTAACAAAGACAATGGCAGACACAATCATTTCTGCTAATCTACTACAGAGAAACTCTTTTCACAACAGGCCTACATTTTTATCCATGAACACTCCTGAATAATATTGTATTATCTTCACAGAATTAGAGCAGATGTTCTTAAAAACGAAGAAATAACTCATTATAATATGCTACAACAACAAAAAAGAATTTAGGCATAGTCTGAACAATGAAATAACATAATAAATGGATGACCATTATATCTTTATAATATTATTTCTTTATTAGTTAATCAAATATTCTGGCATAATGTTATAGCTAAATCGGCTATGTCGACACAACCAACATAGCTTCATTTTCTATTTCTATCAAGTTTATAACTATCACAGCCATTATGAAAATAGGGTATTGAATTAATTTCCCTTTACTTACAGTTTATGAATGCAGAGGTCTTTCGAACGTGGTTCTTCTCTTTTCTTGCTTTCTTTTCCCTTTAGTATTCTCGTTGAGTCGATGTTTGAATCTGAATGTAACGTTACTTCACCAGAATATATACCATCCCCATTGCCTAAAAAATTTTTACTTATGATTTCTAGACATTTCTCGAACGCTCTGACTACATTGCCCAATGAGAGCGCAGCATTCCTGCGTAATGACGCACCTGCGAGGCGCATGCACTGCACGCGCAGGAAAAGAAAGTTCTCGTCTTTCCAGAGTGTTCGAGAGGCGCGGAGACCTGTCTAGAACGCACACACACAGCACACAAATAGTGAAACCATTATTTGTCTTGATTAAAATAATAAAAAACAGTTAATGATTCAAATTTCAACACAAATGAAACAGCATGCGGGTTAACCTTATTCAGTCGACATTTCAGTCTATCGGCTACACTGCAGTTGCTCAACAGTTCACGAGATGTCAGTCTATAATTTTGTCTCACTAATGAATAATAGATATGTATTGTAAGACCGTTGAGTGCCTACTGGACAAGTGGTATACAAGCAACTCACCACAAGTTAATGTGCCTCCAGGGAAGATCCTTTTTTTGTATTAAAGCCAGAGTATATAAAATATCCAGTATTCATTTTTAAATGAAAGACAAATGATGAACATACCGGCTAATCCTTCTCTATTCTATTCAATGTTATTCTGTTCTATACCATTCTAGTCTAGCCTATTCCGTACTGATGGCCCATCAGTTTACATTTGCTTACCACAAACATGATATCCCCATGATATCCCCATTATTGGGATATCTTGCTTATGCTAAGCAAATGTGAACTGCTTGTGACATTCTCCTGTGAATTTTAATTACAAAAAACACAAATGGTAGCTAAAGTATTTGCTAATACACACAGTACATTTGGAAAGTATTCAGACCCTTTGACTTTTTCCACATTTTGTTACGGTTTACAGCCTTATTCTAAAATTGATAAAATACCTTATTTACAGAACAATTCAGACCCGCATACTTATCAGACTTTGAAATTGAGCTCAAGTTCATCCTGTTTCCATTGATCATCCTTGAGATGTTTCTACAACTTGGAGTCCACCTGTGGTAAACTCAATCGTTTAGACATGGTTTGGAAAGGCACACACCTTTCTCTATAAGGTCCCACAGAGCAAAAACCAAGCCAAGAGGTCGAAGGAATTGTCCTTAGCAATCGGAAGAGCCTTGGTCAAGGAGGTGACAAGAACTGATGGTCACTCTGACAGAGCTCCAGAGTTCCTCTGTGGCAATGGGAGAACCTTCCAGAAGGACAACAATTTCTGCAGCATTCCACCAATCAGGCCTTTATGGTAGTGGCCAGATGGAAGCCACTCCTCTGTAAAAGGCACATTACAGCCTGCTTGGAATTTGCCAAAAGGCACCTAAGGGACTCTCAGACCATGAGAAACAAGATTCTCTGGTCTGATGAAACCAAGATTTAACTATTTTGCCTGAATGCCAAGCGTCTCGTCTGGAGGAAACCTGGCACCATCCCTACGGTGAAGCATGGTGGTGGAAGCATCATGCTGTGGACATGTTTTTCAGCGGCAGGGAATGGGAGACTAGTCAGGATCGAGGGAAAGACGAACGGAGCAAAGTACAGAGATTAAATGAAAACCTGCTCCAGAGCGCTCAGGACCTCAGACTGGGGTGACAGTTCACTTTCCAACAGGACAACGACCCTAAGTACACAGGCAAGACAGCGCAGGTGTGGCTTCGGGACAAGTCTCTGAATGTCCTTGAGTGGCCCAGTCAGAGCCCGGTCGAACATTTCTGGAGAGACCTGAAAATAGCTTTGCAGCGACGCTCCCCATCCAACCTGACAGAGCTTTATAAATTTGCTTAAATCATTTTTTTTTTTTGCTTTGTCATTATGGGGTACTGTGTGTAGATTAATGAGGGGAAAAAACAATTGAATCAATTTTAGAATAAGGCTGTAACGTAACAAAATGTGGAAAAAGTCAAGGGGTCTGAATACTTTCCGAATGCACTGTATTGTAAACATAATTCCCATGTAGCAGTAGCTAGTTGTATTGATAAATACATCAGTATGAGACGTATTTACTGCTCACAAAATTCAGACGGTGGTGATTGCAACCTTTCAAAAATATTTTGTAGCCCTCCGTCTATCATGGAAACATGATGCAAATATATGCTGCGTTCATAACCAAGTGGGAGATGGGAATTGACCAATTATGAAGTAGAGTAATACAGCACCTACCCGCACCCGCTGGCTTTCTGTCTGACTCGCTATCGCAACAATTTTTAAGATTTTACTGAGTTACAGTTCATATAAGGAAATCAGTCAATTGAAATAAATAAATTAGACCCTAATCTATGGATTTTACATGACTGGGAAGGGGTGCAGCCATGGGTGGGCATAGGCCCACACACTTGGCAGCCAGGCCCACCCACTGGTGAGCCAGGTCCAGCCAATCAGAATGAGTTTTTCCCCATAAAAGGGCTTTATTACAGACAGAAATACTCCTTAGCACCCTCCCCACACCCCCTCAGGCGATCTTACAGGTGAATTAGCTGGATGTGGAGGTCCTAGGCTGGTGTGGTTACATGTGGTTTGCGGTTGTGAGGCCGGTTGGACGTACTGCCAAATTCTCTAAATCGACGTTGGAGGCAGCTTATGGTAGAGAAATTAACATTAAATTCTCAGGCAAAAGCTCTGGTGGACATTCCTGCAGTCAGCAAGCCAATTGCACGCTCCCTCAAAACTTGAATACATCTGTGGCATTGTGTTGTGTGACAAAACTGCACATTTTAAAGTGGCCTTTTATTGTCCCCAGCACAAGGTGCACCTGTGTTATGATCATGCTGTTTAATCAGCTTGTTGATATGAAATAAATAAGCTTTTGTGAGTATGGAACATTTCAGAGATTTTTTATTTCAGCTCATGAAACATGGGACCAACACTTTACATGTTGCGTTTATATTTTTATTCAGTGTAGTTTGAAGAGAGCAGAGTTGGAGAGACTTGCACTTTCTCTTGAGCTATTTTTATAGCCTACCTTTTAAGAGTGGGACAATTTTTTTTTTAAATAATTTGATGGAGACTAATATGGGTGATCAATATTTACTTCTAGACAATGTAGTAAACTATAACCTAATCATTTAGGAAGTAGATTTCCTTGGATAGATAACTGCCCTGTGCTTCTCTGCCCATGCAGCTAAAGCCTACTCTGTTTAATTGAGACCACATGAGCACCTGATGTATGGCTACTGAACTTGAAGCAGCAAGAATGACAACAGCGGACACTTGCACTTTCTCTTGTACTACGTTTTGCTTATAGGATATAGCCTACCTTTCAGGAGGACGATCTGCAGGCAGAGACAAATAAATCAGTAATCAATATTTATTGAAAATGAAAGAACAACTCTCACTCACCATGGTAGCCTATGCGCTTTTCAATGATGATAAAACATTTTGATTGCACCTGGACTCACATTGGTTGAGCGCCCTCCACTTTTTTCCATTATCAATATTTATTTACACACACTGTATTAAATTATAGTCTAATCCAATTTAAGTACATTTCCTTGGAAAGATAACTGCCACGTGATTTTCAAACCATGCATAGGCAGCCTACTCTATTTCAATGAGACCACACATATACTAGGCGCACTTGGACTCGCCTGCCCGACTAGGAGAGGAAGGCCACTGAAGTTGAAGCAGCTAATTTTTTACATGAAAAAAATGTTTTCCGCGAGACAATCTCTGTTGGGACCAAGATAACTGCGGCCTGCAATTCGGGGCGTTCCTGCATGTGGACATTCCTATATCTGCAGAAACCTTTTAAGCTAGGAGACGGAAGGTGGGTGGTGCACCAGTACAGTAGGTTGCGTTAACGCACAATACCGTTGGATGCCAGCTGCCGATAAACCCCACAGAAGAAGGGGCGGCAACGGTGGCTAGCTGGCCATACACCAGTAGATAGTGTCCTTCGTCACTGCCTGTAGGGCAATGTTTTCTCGCAGTTCTGTTAACAACGGTGAGGACAGGTGTTTGGCAGGCTGGAGCGAAGGTCACTGTGTGTTATTTTAGCAAGCTAGTCCCGTACACAGCAGGTGGGAGGTGGGGGCGACACCGTGTGCTATCTAGCTAGCATGTGGTGTACCTAACTAGCAAGCTAGCTGTGCTAGTGGGAGGCGGGGCTACTGGTAGACAGTGTCTTTGGCCCCCGCCTGTCTGGAATGGTTTTCTCCAGTACACGGCAGACAGGGGCCACACCGTGTGCTAGCTAACTAGCAAGCTAGCTAGCACATGATGTTGCTCCCGCCTGCTGGGGGCGAAGGACACTGTCTACAGCTAGTAAAGCAGGGGAGGGATGTCCATTCAGGAACCGATGGGGGGGTGTAAATCCAAGACAATTCATGGTCTTCACTTCATGATATGTTACGTTTTCTTATGGTATGTATTAATTTGTGGATGTCCATCATCGACTTGGTATGATATGTTACGAATTGGCAAAACATATATGTTGAAATCAAATCTAATTTTATTGAACACATACACGTGTTTAGCAGCTGTTATTGAGGGTGTAGCAAAATGCTTGTGTTTCTAGCTCCAACAGTGCAGTAATATCTAACAAGTAACATCTAACAATTTCACAACAATATACACAATACACACAAATCTAAAGTAAAGGAATGGAATTAAGAATATATAAATGTCAGAGCGGCATAGACTAAGATACAGTAGAATAGAATGCAGTATATACACGAGATGAGTAATGAAAAATATGTAAACATTATTAAAGTGACTAGTGTTACATTATTAAAGTGGCCAATGATTTCAAGTCTATGTATATAGGGCTGCAGCCTCTAATGTGCTAGTGATTGCTGTTTAGCAGTCTGATGGCCTTGAGATAGAAGCTGTTTTTCAGTCTCTCGGTCCCAGCTTTGATGCACCTGTACTGACCTCGTCTTCTGGATGAAAAAGTAGCTAAAAAGTAGTGAATAGTTGAAGTTCATAATTAGCTCAAATGCTCAAGTTGTCTGTGATGAGGTTTGAACATGCAACCAGCGGGTTCCTAGACGTTCGCGTTATAAGCCTATCCACCCTCCCTTAAGTAACCTTACCGAACCTAAAATCAAATTTGAGTGACACGGATTTACGTTTACTATGTTACGTCTAGTCTATGAGACCAGGCTAATGTTTGCAGTCCTCTATGGCGAAGTTGTAAATACCATTGGATGCGATCACGTGCTATGAACTCGTTGAGAAACGCTGATTGGCTAATGACCAACAACCTGCATAAACCACATACTAAAAGTACAGCGATCATGCTTGTAAAAACATGATATGGTTTAACAACCATATTAATACATGTATTTTATAAATAATAACTTGTTGTAGCATTTAACCGCCGAATATTTCCTTAATAGGTAACGTGAGAGCCGAGGGCAGGCTGATTGACGAGTTTCCCACTAGTATAATTGTTAGCTACCAGTTGGAGGGGTGTTCAAGTGATTTTTTTCTAGTCGTATGTGGTAAATTCCCATTTAGCACTTGGTTACGAACGAAGCAATACAATAGTCCTCCCTGCACCTATTCCTGCTTCCACCCTCTTCCTACTTCTGCCAATCCTCTCTCCCACTAACGTTAGCTAGCTAACTTTACTAGCTACAGTACTGTAGCTGCTAGTTAACACACAGAGTAAAGTTAAAGCCGTACCGTAGAGTAGCTTTCAATGGCTTTGACATACTCTCCTTTGTGGTACAACTGGTCCCCCTCGGCCATGTAAGTAGAAAATGTGCTTTTAGGTCCTTGGTCTCCTTCATTGTCAGACATGTTTGCAATTTTTGCAACAAAGTCCCAGTGGTATCCTAGCAACCAGCCTAACAAGTCTCTCGATGGGTCATTCTATGTCGTCACTAGTTACCACATCCACAAAGGCATAAACCCAGCCTATTTCTACAATGCATCTTCTTAAAACGTGATTTTAAACCTAACCTTAACCACACTGTTAATCTTTTGTCTAACCCTAACCTTGAACAGTTAAATATGCATAGGATTTTATACTCATTCACCACCTGCCATCTCTCCAAAACGCCACAAAAAAAGTGTCTTGCAACCCAAAATATTACGTTTTTAGCACTTTCTTTGAGCTTGGGCTACACCTCGAAAATAAAATAAAAACGCAATACAAACATTGACAAAAGGGACATTTGAAGGGTGAAGGGGGGAACAAGAGGCCTACTTTATTTACATGGCTGTTTGATAAAGACTCCATAGTCAAGACTGTTGAGGGCTTCATGAGAGCAAGTCCAGGATGGTGATGCCTTCCTCTTAAAAGTGCACCGAGATCTTAAAAATAAGATCAAAACCTCTACCATCCATAATGTCATAGCAATTGTATGATAAGCTCTTTTTTTATATTAGCTGCATAATTTACACAGGGCAGTGGAACTCAGGCCTGAATAGTTAAATACTGCTAGGGTCATAGCCCATAGACAACCTATACATTATACCAGGGTATACTTTTAACAGAATGGGCAAAATAAGATGTTAACTCATTTGACAGTTTGCCTAGACACGTTCTAGATAACCCCAATCATAGACTGTATGCATTATGTGTGCTGTGAGTGAGATGGTACTTACTGTACTAGTTGACTGAGTGGTTGCTCAAGTTCAGCATTCTAGGGTACACAGCCAGTTAAATATATAGATGTCTACACAGTATCTTATAAAATGGCAAGCACAACCAAATTCATTTCCTGAGTTTGTGCCAAAAGGATGTTGTTCGTTGGTGCCCTTTTTCAGTCTTTTCCATAATAGAGGAGCATCCTCATCCCTTGGTAGTGGCTCTGAGACAGCCAATTTACAATAAATATACATTAAAAAAAATATAAGAAAACAGTCAAACTATCAACACAAATAAACACTTTACATTCCAGTAAAATGTACAATGTAGCAACCGGTGAATGGCAACATCAAACATAAAACCTGTGGTGAGGAAGCTGACCACAAGATGGCAACAGGCCTGGCATAGTACACCAGCACAGCCATCTTCTGACTGTACTTAAGCAGTAGTTTATGGATTTAACTCTATTTACCCCAGGCTGTTATGGAAAATAATTAACTGTTCATATAACATGATGAAATGGAGACTTCTTTCATTAAGCAATCATCCACCGCTGCTAAGTCATCTTTTGGTTGTTGGGTATAAAGTAAGCTGCCCACACAACATGCAAGTTGTTCAGTTTCCCATGGAATTTTTCACCATTAAATACTGGGCAAGATATGCATGCTTTGAATACTGCTTGGACAGTAGGTCAAATGTAGGAGGTTTGTAGGTCCCCAGGTTCTTCTCAGATTTCCCCATCTTGAAGTCACATCTTGGCCTGAGCCTTCAGAAGGCCAGATATCTGCACAGTCCCGTTTAATAGTTCCATTATGATTCATACTTTTTTGGGCCAACATTCTTTTTATACAAATTTGAATTTCAATGTTTTTATTGTTTGACAAAATTAAACCAAATATCAAAATAGTATTAGTCTTCAATGGATCCTTGCGTCATTCGTTTGTTGCATGATGTGATTTGACAGCATTATTCGTTCAGGTAATGACAGAGTCCAACTGAGGAACAGCCAGACAAATTAAAAATGAGGGTGGAGTTGGGGGGTGAATCCATTTGAATAGAGTCCATGATTGAGCTACTGTATAAGTACTAGGATCCTCCAATTAACCAAACTGGAAGAAAAAATTTCCTGGTCCGGATGCTACAACACAAAACAAAAGTGTAAATTATTCAACAGAATCTGAAATAGGCCGAATTGTGAATTTATTATTTGTTAAATCATTAAAAAAAGTACTGTTGTTTCCTACAGCTGTTTGTATACATACATTGATTAGCTTCGAAACTATAGCCCTGGCCACCTCCACCACCAAAGAATGCCTTGAAAATGTTGTTGGCATCAAAATCTGCTGGGGACAGAAACACATTATGAGGATCAACATCACAGCCAGTACAATCTCACCACAAATTCACAAAACTAACCATGTAAAATTAATGTGGTAAACAAATGTTTACAGCTCTGAAATACAAATGGCTGAACCCAGTTGGGGTTTAAATCAAGTAATTTAGTCCCTATTAAAGCTGAAATACATAAAAGGGGGGGAAAGTGCCACTTTTCACCCCAGCGCCTTTGTTATTGTTTTTGTTAACGAAACAGAGCAGAGGAGCAGCCAGCACCGTAGTAAAAAAAAATTTTTGCATTCTATTCTAAGGTGTGAAATGATGTCTGGGGGTAATTTCACAAACAGACACAGCAGTTTCAGGACTTTCCCCCCTGCTGATCTCCAGCCCTCACCTCCCATGTTGCCTGTGTCGTCCTCCAGATCACACCTTGATGAGAAATTAAATTGGACAATAGCTAGCCAAAACGCTCATAACAGCTAATTGGTGCTGGAAACGAATTTGAATGATTGTATAGAAACACACACGCCACATAACAAATTTAAACTTAAAACATGTTTTTCATTGAATGAAACATACATTTTATGGGTGAACACCTTATAGTTTCATTGCATTGACATTCCCAGTTAAAGTCGTATGTTTTTGTTCAAAATATTAAGTTATTGAAACTGAAACAGTGCATCCCGAATGAATGGTAGCAGCAAACAATGTACCAGGCCAGCTGTAATTTACAACCTGATAGCAATATTATTTGGACTACCAAGAAATGTATTGGTGAATTATATTAATCATGCATTGAACTGCATCCATCTATTCTCCCAACAATGCCTTACTTTACTTCATGGAATTTTGAGACAAATAGAACATATTTTTAAAACCTCTTATAAAGTTGGTTATGAAGCATAAACTGGGAATTTGATGTTTTACTAATATTATGATTGTCCATTTGTTTCATATCTGCAAAGTAGTTAAAATGCTGTCAGTTCCACTTTAAATACTTCAAAATCAATTAACTATACAGTATTTGGTTCTCTTTGCTTAACACCAATAAGCACAAAGTAAAGAAAATTGTGACCTGTAATAGTTTTTTAAAATGTGTGCCAGAAATGTATTTGTGCCTCTTTTTCCAAGAAGAACCGTAGTGATTGTATCAGATGTTATCAGAGAATAAAGTGTCTTCACCTGTTCTCCTATCTCTGGTGGTTTAGCCATCTATCAAAGTTTTGTTTACAATATTTCATGATATTGTGAAAGAAATATTATATAAATGTGAATACTGAATGTGTTATGATGAGAAGGAATTCAAGGAAACAGCCAACAGACCTAGAAACTTATTTCAATACATTTTATTTGCAATGTCCAGCAATGAAATATGGTATGAAACAACAGATTTACATCAGTGTGTTTTTTAAAAATCTTTCAGTATGTTTATATATTGTCATCTTTACAGTACAACCAATTAATATATAAAGCACTTCCTAAATAGCACTGAGCCATAAAAATGCATTAACATTTTAACCAGTAGAAATAAGTATAAGTACAAAGTATTTCCTGAATAGCAAATTGTATGCAGTGATACTTATACATTTTGAAAAGTCCTTTATACAAGTCCCTCACTTTAGTCAATCTCTTCAATGGTTGGGCCTTGGGAGCTGACACCAGAGCTGGTCCGTGCCTGATCTCCACAGCAACCTGTGGGCATCCCTCCCTGCTGGTACAGCTTGGTAATGATAGGCTGGCATACTTTCTCCAGCTCCTTTAACTGATGCTCATACTCCTCTTTGTCGCCTAGCTGGTTGCTCTCCAACCAGGAAATGGTCTGGTCGCACCTGTCCACTACTTTCTTTTTGTCCTCCTCGCTGATCTTGCCTTTCATGTTGTCGTCCTCCACGCTGCTCTTCATATTGAAGGCGTATGACTCCAGGGAGTTCTTGGCTGCCATCTTCTCCCTCTGTGCGTCATCCTCAGCTTTGTATTTGTCAGCGTCCTGCACCATCCTCTCAATATCCTCTTTGCTGAGCCGGCCCTTGTCGTTGGTGATGGTGATCTTGTTCTCTTTGCCCGTGCTCTTGTCCACCGCTGATACGTTCAGAATACCGTTGGCGTCGATGTCAAAGGTCACCTCGATCTGAGGGACTCCTCGTGGGGAAGGGGGGATCCCAGAGAGCTCAAACTTCCCCAGGAGGTTGTTGTCCTTGGTCATGGCTCTCTCTCCCTCGTAGACCTGGATCATGACCCCGGGCTGGTTGTCGGAGTAAGTGGTGAAGGTCTGGGTCTGTTTGGATGGGATGGTGGTGTTGCGTTTGATCAGGGCGGTCATGACACCTCCGGCGGTTTCGATGCCCAGGGACAGGGGAGCCACATCCAGCAGCAGCAGGTCCTGGACGTTCTCAGACTTGTCGCCAGATAAGATGGCAGCCTGGATGGCAGCGCCGTAGGCCACCGCCTCGTCTGGGTTGATGCTCTTGTTTAGCTCTCGGCCGTTGAAAAAGTCCTGCAGGAGCTTCTGGACCTTGGGGATCCGTGTGGAGCCTCCGACCAGGACGACATCGTGGATTTGGGCCTTGTCCATCTTGGCATCCCTGAGGGCTTTCTCCACAGGCTCCAGTGTTCCCCTGAAGAGGTCAGAACACATCTCCTCAAAACGAGCCCTGGTGATGGAGGTGTAGAAGTCGATGCCCTCAAAGAGGGAGTCAATCTCAATGCTAGCCTGGGAGCTGGAGGACAGCGTTCTCTTGGCCCTCTCGCAGGCTGTCCTCAGTCTCCTCAGAGCCCGCTTGTTCTGGCTGATGTCCTTCTTGTGTTTCCTCTTGAACTCCTCTACAAAGTGACTGACCAGGCGGTTGTCAAAGTCCTCCCCGCCCAGGTGAGTGTCTCCAGCCGTGGCCTTCACCTCAAAGATCCCATCATCGATGGTCAGGATGGACACGTCGAAGGTGCCCCCACCCAGGTCAAAAATCAGGACGTTGCGTTCCTTGGACTTGCCTTTGTCCATACCGTAAGCAATTGCTGCCGCCGTGGGCTCGTTGATGATCCTCAGCACATTCAGCCCAGCGATCACTCCAGCGTCCTTAGTGGCCTGTCTCTGTGAATCGTTGAAGTAGGCAGGGACTGTGATGACTGCATTGGACACCTTCTGGCCCAGGTAAGCCTCAGCGATCTCCCTCATCTTCACCAGGACCATGGAGGAGATCTCTTCAGGGTTGAAGGATTTGTTCTCACCTTTGTAATCTACCTGAACTTTAGGCTTTCCTCCGTCGCTGACCACCTTGAAGGGCCAGTGCTTCATGTCAGCTTGCACGACCTGATCGTTGAACTTTCGGCCAATCAGGCGTTTGGCGTCGAAAACTGTGTTGTTGGGGTTCATGGCCACCTGGTTCTTTGCTGCATCTCCGATGAGTCTCTCAGTGTCTGTGAAGGCCACATAGCTGGGCGTGGTCCTGTTGCCCTGGTCGTTGGCGATGATCTCCACTTTGCCATGCTGGAACACCCCCACACAGGAGTAGGTGGTGCCCAGGTCAATGCCGATAGACGGGCCTTTAGCTGATGACATCTTGATGGTTTGGAGTTAGTTGCCTACAAAATAATGAAATATTTTAGAAATTGATATTATTCTATTCAAATCTAGATGCAATTAATGTCAATCTCCACCAACAGAGATGTTATCCTAAATATACTTGAATAACAACCAGACCTGGGTTCAAATACATGCGTACTTAAGTATTTGTAATTCTTATTTTCTGTGTATTTGAATATTTTCAGATAATGTGGCCACTTCTATTTAAAGTATTTGAAAGTATTTTCTAATAATTTCATATAAATACTATTTGAAACTATTTTCAAATACATTTCAAATACACCTAGGAACAAACAATTCTGGGTTCAAATGCATGAAATATTTAAATATTTATATTTTAAAATACACTTGTCTGTGTATTTGAGTATTTTCAAATACATGCCAATACTTTCTAAATGTATTTCCAAACACATTCCAATATTCAACTATTTATATTTCAAAATGTACTGGTATTTGAAAGTCCTTAAAAAACAATAATATGCATTTGAACCCAGGTCTGATAACAACACTGTTGTCAATGTTTGTGTTATATATTAGTGTTATACACTAATACTGGCCAGGCACATATTCAGTGGGGTTTAACAAAGACAATGGCAGACACAATCATTTCTGCTAATCTACTACAGAGAAACTCTTTTCACAACAGGCCTACATTTTTATCCATGAACACTCCTGAATAATATTGTATTATCTTCACAGAATTAGAGCAGATGTTCTTAAAAACGAAGAAATAACTCATTATAATATGCTACAACAACAAAAAAGAATTTAGGCATAGTCTGAACAATGAAATAACATAATAAATGGATGACCATTATATCTTTATAATATTATTTCTTTATTAGTTAATCAAATATTCTGGCATAATGTTATAGCTAAATCGGCTATGTCGACACAACCAACATAGCTTCATTTTCTATTTCTATCAAGTTTATAACTATCACAGCCATTATGAAAATAGGGTATTGAATTAATTTCCCTTTACTTACAGTTTATGAATGCAGAGGTCTTTCGAACGTGGTTCTTCTCTTTTCTTGCTTTCTTTTCCCTTTAGTATTCTCGTTGAGTCGATGTTTGAATCTGAATGTAACGTTACTTCACCAGAATATATACCATCCCCATTGCCTAAAAATTTTTACTTATGATTTCTAGACATTTCTCGAACGCTCTGACTACATTGCCCAATGAGAGCGCAGCATTCCTGCGTAATGACGCACCTGCGAGGCGCATGCATTGCACGCGCAGGAAAAGAAAGTTCTCGTCTTTCCAGAGTGTTCGAGAGGCGCGGAGACCTGTCTAGAACGCACACACACAGCACACAAATAGTGAAACCATTATTTGTCTTGATTAAAATAATAAAAAACAGTTAATGATTCAAATTTCAACACAAATGAAACAGCATGCGGGTTAACCTTATTCAGTCGACATTTCAGTCTATCGGCTACACTGCAGTTGCTCAACAGTTCACGAGATGTCAGTCTATAATTTTGTCTCACTAATGAATAATAGATATGTATTGTAAGACCGTTGAGTGCCTACTGGACAAGTGGTATACAAGCAACTCACCACAAGTTAATGTGCCTCCAGGGAAGATCCTTTTTTTGTATTAAAGCCAGAGTATATAAAATATCCAGTATTCATTTTTAAATGAAAGACAAATGATGAACATACCGGCTAATCCTTCTCTATTCTATTCAATGTTATTCTGTTCTATACCATTCTAGTCTAGCCTATTCCGTACTGATGGCCCATCAGTTTACATTTGCTTACCACAAACATGATATCCCCATGATATCCCCATTATTGGGATATCTTGCTTATGCTAAGCAAATGTGAACTGCTTGTGACATTCTCCTGTGAATTTTAATTACAAAAAACACAAATGGTAGCTAAAGTATTTGCTAATACACACAGTACATTTGGAAAGTATTCAGACCCTTTGACTTTTTCCACATTTTGTTACGTTACAGCCTTATTCTAAAATTGATAAAATTGTATTTTTTAATCAATCAACACACAATACCTCATAATGACACAGTGAAAACCGTTTTTTAGAAATTGATACATATTTATTAAAAATAAAAAACAGAAATACCTTATTTACAGAACAATTCAGACCCACATACTTATCAGACTTTGAAATTGAGGTCAAGGTCATCCTGTCTCCATTGATCATCCTTGAGATGTTTCTACAACTTGGAGTCCACCTGTGGTAAACTCAATCGTTTAGACATGGTTTGGAAAGGCACACACCTTTCTCTATAAGGTCCCACAGAGCAAAAACCAAGCCAAGAGGTCGAAGGAATTGTCCTTAGCAATCGGAAGAGCCTTGGTCAAGGAGGTGACAAGAACTGATGGTCACTCTGACAGAGCTCCAGAGTTCCTCTGTGGCAATGGGAGAACCTTCCAGAAGGACAACAATTTCTGCAGCATTCCACCAATCAGGCCTTTATGGTAGTGGCCAGATGGAAGCCACTCCTCTGTAAAAGGCACATTACAGCCTGCTTGGAGTTTGCCAAAAGGCACCTAAGGGACTCTCAGACCATGAGAAACAAGATTCTCTGGTCTGATGAAACCAAGATTTAACTATTTTGCCTGAATGCCAAGCGTCTCGTCTGGAGGAAACCTGGCACCATCCCTACGGTGAAGCATGGTGGTGGCAGCATCATGCTGTGGGGATGTTTTTCAGCGGCAGGGAATGGGAGACTAGTCAGGATCGAGGGAAAGACGAACGGAGCAAAGTACAGAGATTAAATGAAAACCTGCTCCAGAGCGCTCAGGACCTCAGACTGGGGTGACGGTTCACTTTCCAACAGGACAACGACCCTAAGTACACAGGCAAGACAGCGCAGGAGTGGCTTCGGGACAAGTCTCTGAATGTCCTTGAGTGGCCCAGTCAGAGCCCGGTCGAACATTTCTGGAGAGACCTGAAAATAGCTTTGCAGCGACGCTCCCCATCCAACCTGACAGAGCTTTATAAATTTGCTTAAATAATTATTTTTTTTTGCTTTGTCATTATGGGGTACTGTGTGTAGATTAATGCGGGGAAAAAACAATTGAATCAATTTTAGAATAAGGCTGTAACGTAACAAAATGTGGAAAAAGTCAAGGGGTCTGAATACTTTCCGAATGCACTGTATTGTAAACATAATTCCCATGTAGCAGTAGCTAGTTGTATTGATAAATACATCAGTATGAGACGTATTTACTGCTCACAAAATTCAGACGGTGGTGATTGCAACCTTTCAAAAATATTTTGTAGCCCTCCGTCTATCATGGAAACATGATGCAAATATATGCTGCGTTCATAACCAAGAGGGAGATGGGAATTGACCAATTATGAAGTAGAGTCATACAGCACCTACCCGCACCCGCTGGCTTTCTGTCTGACTCGCTATCGCAACAATTTTTAAGATTTTACTGAGTTACAGTTCATATAAGGAAATCAGTCAATTGAAATAAATAAATTAGACCCTAATCTATGGATTTTACATGACTGGGAAGGGGTGCAGCCATGGGTGGGCATAGGCCCACACACTTGGCAGCCAGGCCCACCCACTGGTGAGCCAGGTCCAGCCAATCAGAATGAGTTTTTCCCCATAAAAGGGCTTTATTACAGACAGAAATACTCCTTAGCACCCTCCCCACACCCCCTCAGGCGATCTTACAGGTGAATTAGCTGGATGTGGAGGTCCTAGGCTGGTGTGGTTACATGTGGTTTGCGGTTGTGAGGCCGGTTGGACGTACTGCCAAATTCTCTAAATCGACGTTGGAGGCAGCTTATGGTAGAGAAATTAACATTAAATTCTCAGGCAAAAGCTCTGGTGGACATTCCTGCAGTCAGCAAGCCAATTGCACGCTCCCTCAAAACTTGAATACATCTGTTGCATTGTGTTGTGTGACAAAACTGCACATTTTAAAGTGGCCTTTTATTGTCCCCAGCACAAGGTGCACCTGTGTTATGATCATGCTGTTTAATCAGCTTGTTGACATGAAATAAATAAGCTTTTGTGAGTATGGAACATTTCAGAGATTTTTTATTTCAGCTCATGAAACATGGGACCAACACTTTACATGTTGCGTTTATATTTTTATTCAGTGTAGTTTGAAGAGAGCAGAGTTGGAGAGACTTGCACTTTCTCTTGAGCTATTTTTATAGCCTACCTTTTAAGAGTGGGACGATTAAAAAAAATAATAATTTGATGGAGACTAATATGGGTGATCAATATTTATTTCTAGACAATGTAGTAAACTATAACCTAATCATTTAGGAAGTAGATTTCCTTGGATAGATAACTGCCCTGTGCTTCTCTGCCCATGCAGCTAAAGCCTACTCTGTTTAATTGAGACCACATGAGCACCTGATGTATGGCTACTGAACTTGAAGCAGCAAGAATGACAACAGCGGACACTTGCACTTTCTCTTGTACTACGTTTTGCTTATAGGATATAGCCTACCTTTCAGGAGGACGATCTGCAGGCAGAGACAAATAAATCAGTAATCAATATTTATTGAAAATGAAAGAACAACTCTCACTCACCATGGTAGCCTATGCGCTTTTCAATGATGATAAAACATTTTGATTGCACCTGGACTCACATTGGTTGAGCGCCCTCCACTTTTTTCCATTATCAATATTTATTTACACACACTGTATTAAATTATAGTCTAATCCAATTTAAGTACATTTCCTTGGAAAGATAACTGCCACGTGATTTTCAAACCATGCATAGGCAGCCTACTCTATTTCAATGAGACCACACATATACTAGGCGCACTTGGACTCGCATGCCCGACTAGGAGAGGAAGGCCACTGAAGTTGAAGCAGCTAATTTTTTACATGAAAAAAATGTTTTCCGCGAGACAATCTCTGTTGGGACCAAGATAATTGCGGCCTGCAATTCGGGGCGTTCCTGCATGTGGACATTCCTATATCTGCAGAAACCCCTCTTTATAATTATATTGGTCAACTTTTAAGCTAGGAGACGGAAGGTGGGTGGTGCACCAGTACAGTAGGTTGCGTTAACGCACAATACCGTTGGATGCCAGCTGCCGATAAACCCCACAGAAGAAGGGGCGGCAACGGTGGCTAGCTGGCCATACACCAGTAGATAGTGTCCTTCGTCACTGCCTGTAGGGCAATGTTTTCTCGCAGTTCTGTTAACAACGGTGAGGACAGGTGTTTGGCAGGCTGGAGCGAAGGTCACTGTGTGTTATTTTAGCAAGCTAGTCCCGTACACAGCAGGTGGGAGGTGGGGGCGACACCGTGTGCTATCTAGCTAGCATGTGGTGTACCTAACTAGCAAGCTAGCTGTGCTAGTGGGAGGCGGGGCTACTGGTAGACAGTGTCTTTGGCCCCCGCCTGTCTGGAATGGTTTTCTCCAGTACACGGCAGACAGGGGCCACACCGTGTGCTAGCTAACTAGCAAGCTAGCTAGCACATGATGTTGCTCCCGCCTGCTGGGGGCGAAGGACACTGTCTACAGCTAGTAAAGCAGGGGAGGGATGTCCATTCAGGAACCGATGGGGGGGTGTAAATCCAAGACAATTCATGGTCTTCACTTCATGATATGTTACGTTTTCTTATGGTATGTATTAATTTGTGGATGTCCATCATCGACTTGGTATGATATGTTACGAATTGGCAAAACATATATGTTGAAATCAAATCTAATTTTATTGAACACATACACGTGTTTAGCAGCTGTTATTGAGGGTGTAGCAAAATGCTTGTGTTTCTAGCTCCAACAGTGCAGTAATATCTAACAAGTAACATCTAACAATTTCACAACAATATACACAATACACACAAATCTAAAGTAAAGGAATGGAATTAAGAATATATAAATGTCAGAGCGGCATAGACTAAGATACAGTAGAATAGAATGCAGTATATACACGAGATGAGTAATGAAAAATATGTAAACATTATTAAAGTGACTAGTGTTACATTATTAAAGTGGCCAATGATTTCAAGTCTATGTATATAGGGCTGCAGCCTCTAATGTGCTAGTGATTGCTGTTTAGCAGTCTGATGGCCTTGAGATAGAAGCTGTTTTTCAGTCTCTCGGTCCCAGCTTTGATGCACCTGTACTGACCTCGTCTTCTGGATGAAAAAGTAGCTAAAAAGTAGTGAATAGTTGAAGTTCATAATTAGCTCAAATGCTCAAGTTGTCTGTGATGAGGTTTGAACATGCAACCAGCGGGTTCCTAGACGTTCGCGTTATAAGCCTATCCACCCTCCCTTAAGTAACCTTACCGAACCTAAAATCAAATTTGAGTGACACGGATTTACGTTTACTATGTTACGTCTAGTCTATGAGACCAGGCTAATGTTTGCAGTCCTCTATGGCGAAGTTGTAAATACCATTGGATGCGATCACGTGCTATGAACTCGTTGAGAAACGCTGATTGGCTAATGACCAACAACCTGCATAAACCACATACTAAAAGTACAGCGATCATGCTTGTAAAAACATGATATGGTTTAACAACCATATTAATACATGTATTTTATAAATAATAACTTGTTGTAGCATTTAACCGCCGAATATTTCCTTAATAGGTAACGTGAGAGCCGAGGGCAGGCTGATTGACGAGTTTCCCACTAGTATAATTGTTAGCTACCAGTTGGAGGGGTGTTCAAGTGATTTTTTTCTAGTCGTATGTGGTAAATTCCCATTTAGCACTTGGTTACGAACGAAGCAATACAATAGTCCTCCCTGCACCTATTCCTGCTTCCACCCTCTTCCTACTTCTGCCAATCCTCTCTCCCACTAACGTTAGCTAGCTAACTTTACTAGCTACAGTACTGTAGCTGCTAGTTAACACACAGAGTAAAGTTAAAGCCGTACCGTAGAGTAGCTTTCAATGGCTTTGACATACTCTCCTTTGTGGTACAACTGGTCCCCCTCGGCCATGTAAGTAGAAAATGTGCTTTTAGGTCCTTGGTCTCCTTCATTGTCAGACATGTTTGCAACAAAGTCCCAGTGGTATCCTAGCAACCAGCCTAACAAGTCTCTCGATGGGTCATTCTATGTCGTCACTAGTTACCACATCCACAAAGGCATAAACCCAGCCTATTTCTACAATGCATCTTCTTAAAACGTGATTTTAAACCTAACCTTAACCACACTGTTAATCTTTTGTCTAACCCTAACCTTGAACAGTTAAATATGCATAGGATTTTATACTCATTCACCACCTGCCATCTCTCCAAAACGCCACAAAAAAAGTGTCTTGCAACCCAAAATATTACGTTTTTAGCACTTTCTTTGAGCTTGGGTACACCTCGAAAATAAAATCGCAATACAAACATTGACAAAAGGGACATTTGAAGGGTGAAGGGGGGAACAAGAGGCCTACTTTATTTACATGGCTGTTTGATAAAGACTCCATAGTCAAGACTGTTGAGGGCTTCATGACAGCAAGTCCAGGATGGTGATGCCTTCCTCTTAAAAGTGCACCGAGATCTTAAAAATAAGATCAAAACCTCTACCATCCATAATGTCATAGCAATTGTATGATAAGCTCTTTTTTATATTAGCTGCATAATTTACACAGGGCAGTGGAACTCAGGCCTGAATAGTTAAATACTGCTAGGGTCATAGCCCATAGACAACCTATACATTATACCAGGGTATACTTTTAACAGCATGGGCAAAATAAGATGTTAACTCATTTGACAGTTTGCCTAGACACGTTCTAGATAACCCCAATCATAGACTGTATGCATTATGTGTGCTGTGAGTGAGATGGTACTTACTGTACTAGTTGACTGAGTGGTTGCTCAAGTTCAGCATTCTAGGGTACACAGCCAGTTAAATATATAGATGTCTACACAGTATCTTATAAAATGGCAAGCACAACCAAATTCATTTCCTGAGTTTGTGCCAAAAGGATGTTGTTCGTTGGTGCCCTTTTTCAGTCTTTTCCATAATAGAGGAGCATCCTCATCCCCTGGTAGTGGCTCTGAGACAGCCAATTTACAATAAATATACATTAAAAAAAATATAAGAAAACAGTCAAACTATCAACACAAATAAACACTTTACATTCCAGTAAAATGTACAATGTAGCAACCGGTGAATGGCAACATCAAACATAAAACCTGTGGTGAGGAAGCTGACCACAAGATGGCAACAGGCCTGGCATAGTACACCAGCACAGCCATCTTCTGACTGTACTTAAGCAGTAGTTTATGGATTTAACTCTATTTACCCCAGGCTGTTATGGAAAATAATTAACTGTTCATATAACATGATGAAATGGAGACTTCTTTCATTAAGCAATCATCCACCGCTGCTAAGTCATCTTTTGGTTGTTGGGTATAAAGTAAGCTGCCCACACAACATGCAAGTTGTTCAGTTTCCCATGGAATTTTTCACCATTAAATACTGGGCAAGATATGCATGCTTTGAATACTGCTTGGACAGTAGGTCAAATGTAGGAGGATTGTAGGTCCCCAGGTTCTTCTCAGATTTCCCCATCTTGAAGTCACATCTTGGCCTGAGCCTTCAGAAGGCCAGATATCTGCACAGTCCCGTTTAATAGTTCCATTATGATTCATACTTTTTTGGGCCAACATTCTTTTTATACAAATTTGAATTTCAATGTTTTTATTGTTTGACAAAATTAAACCAAATATCAAAATAGTATTAGTCTTCAATGGATCCTTGCGTCATTCGTTTGTTGCATGATGTGATTTGACAGCATTATTCGTTCAGGTAATGACAGAGTCCAACTGAGGAACAGCCAGACAAATTAAAATTGAGGGTGGAGTTGGGGGGTGAATCCATTTGAATAGAGTCCATGATTGAGCTACTGTATAAGTACTAGGATCCTCCAATTAACCAAACTGGAAGAAAAAATTTCCTGGTCCGGATGCTACAACACAAAACAAAAGTGTAAATTATTCAACAGAATCTGAAATAGGCCGAATTGTGAATTTATTATTTGTTAAATCATTAAAAAAAGTACTGTTGTTTCCTACAGCTGTTTGTATACATACATTGATTAGCTTCGAAACTATAGCCCTGGCCACCTCCACCACCAAAGAATGCCTTGAAAATGTTGTTGGCATCAAAATCTGCTGGGGACAGAAACACATTATGAGGATCAACATCACAGCCAGTACAATCTCACCACAAATTCACAAAACTAACCATGTAAAATTAATGTGGTAAACAAATGTTTACAGCTCTGAAATACAAATGGCTGAACCCAGTTGGGGTTTAAATCAAGTAATTTAGTCCCTATTAAAGCTGAAATACATAAAAGGGGGGGAAAGTGCCACTTTTCACCCCAGCGCCTTTGTTATTGTTTTTGTTAACGAAACAGAGCAGAGGAGCAGCCAGCACCGTAGAAAAAAAAAAAAAGTGCATTCTATTCTAAGGTGTGAAATGATGTCTGGGGGTAATTTCACAAACAGACACAGCAGTTTCAGCCCTTTCCCCCCTGCTGATCTCCAGCCCTCACCTCCCATGTTGCCTGTGTCGTCCTCCAGATCGTGACCACTGTCGTAGCGGGATTTCTTCTTAGGGTCAGACAACACAGTGAACGCCTCGCCCACCTCCTTAAACTTCTTCTCCTCTTCCTTCTGAATCTCAGCACTGGCCGAGCTGTGACGGTCTGAGAGAGAGACAAACCAGGGCCGTCAGTCAGGGGAAATGAGAGAAGGTAATAAGTTCAATGTTTTATTTCCCCTTTCCATTGAAATATGTCTGACACATTGCTTTTTTTATATTAGTAAAATAGACTGGATAGTTGAACTGAGAAATGGGCTCTCTTAGCTACCTGGATGGTGCATGAGGGCCCGTTTACGGTAAGCCTTCTTGATCTCGTCCTCTGTGGCGTCCTTGTCCACTCCTAGCACCTTGTAGTAATCTTTTCGCTTGCTCTTCTTCAGCTCCAACTGTGCATTCTTCAGGAGGTGCTTGTGTTCTAAGGAAAGGAGTTAAGAGTGAGATGACAAAGATAGTATTAATAACCAAGAGCAGTTAGAGCACCGTAACAGCAGGAGGAGCTATACAGTAATTCCACCCCTCAGAGACATTGCGTCATAACAGGGTGTGTGGGGGGAAACAGGAGTGTGAAGCAACAGGACCCAGACAGAGAGGTAGCGTGGTGGCTGGGATGGAGAGAGGGGTGGTTGAGTCACACCAATGAGACACAGACATACCTTTTGTTTTCTCTGTCTGGTAGACCTTCTCATAATCCCTCACAGCCTCATCGTACTCCTCCTTGTCCATGTAACTGAACACAGATATAGAAACAAGCTTGAGGGATCATAACCATATCAAATGAATATCCATATTCTTGCATGCACTCTAATAATAAGCACTACGGACATATTGCTAGGAAACTAAGGTAGATTGACGTACCACTGTGCTCTCCGTAAATAGGCCTTGATGTAGGTCTCATCCAGCTTAACTGCCTTTGTGCAGTCTTCAATGGCCTGGTCAATTTTTTTCAGCTTTGGAAAAAAAAAAACGGAAATAAAAGAGAGTAAGAGGACTGGGAAATGTGCAAAGAAGCGTGCGGCAGAAGAAAAAAGATGCTGGCCTAGTTCTAGATAAAGAAAATGAGGCAAAGTGCAGAGCACCGCTAAAAATACACACAGTAAGAGGGGCCTCACTGTATGAGAGGTATGTGAGGGTTTGTGGCACGTATATGTAAGTGTGTGCCCACGTGTGAGCGAGAGAGTGAGTATGCAGGTGCCCACCTCACAGCCAGTACTGTAGTGCTACAATGGTCCATATGAGTGACTTCCTGGAGGATTTACAATCTAACAAGCTACACATGCTGCCAGGAGAAATTTTGAGCAGAGTTATACAGGTATAAGGCCCTTTAAAATCTGTTTTGCAAAGAATTCGGATGGAATCACGGAATCCAGATATTAAAACAGAATTCAACAACTCAATGTATTTTACTTAGTAGGAAATCAACTAAATGTATTGAACTTATTATAAAATGCATTAAATTTGTCCAAGATTATTACAAGACATGCATCAGTGATTCATATTTTCCTTTAACTTTCTGAAGAGGCAATGGCTCAGGAATGCCCCTGTGTGTGTGCGCGTGCGTGCCTACAACTTTGTGTAGCCGTTAGTGATGATGCTAATGTCATGACAACCATCTTCTGGTATATGGAAAGGCTTTCCCAAAAACATACAATTAAAATATTAAACACACAAAGTAGCCTATGCCTGCCTACCTGGCAGAACGATATCATGGATTATCAATCCAGCGGCCATTTGTTTTACAAACTCTGCAATCACATGAGCGCTACAGAAACATTGTAACCAAAGAGGTCCCAAGCTTGTGCACAGTTGAATTAAAGGGTAAGTATACCCAAAAATCAAAATTTCATAGATTTTCACAGACCTCAAAAGTGGTCTCCTGATGTGGTTTAAGCATGGTTGTGGACAATAATAAATACATTTGGATGTTATATAAAAAGTGTGATTTAGAGAGCGAAAACCTGAAGAACAAAAACAAACCCTGGAAAAACAAAACTGAATTTGGGAAAACACTAAACGGAATCAGGCAACAACAAAAAATGCACACATTTTATAGGGACCTAAATGTATCAAATATCAGC
Organism: Salmo trutta; assembly: GCF_901001165.1. Classification (NCBI taxonomy): domain Eukaryota; kingdom Metazoa; phylum Chordata; class Actinopteri; order Salmoniformes; family Salmonidae; genus Salmo; species Salmo trutta. The sequence continues at coordinate 12,314,987 of NC_042988.1, forward strand.
TGCCTGGCTGAAAAGGCAAAACAACCACGGTGTAATATAAAACAGCAATACCTCCTTTGCAAGCGAACGGAGAGCCTTTCAATGAAGACTAAAATAATAATAATAATAATAATAGGCCGAAGTGAACTGGGGACCAAAATTGCAGAAACACCATGGCTGCATAAGACAAGACAACATGGTATGGCATAAGACAAGACAACATGGTATGGCAGATGAGAGGGGTTCTCCTCCTGGTGCTGTGTGTTTGAGCCTCACCTTAGATCCCACGGTGCCCCTGTTACAGAAAAGCTTAGCATTGGTTTTGATGTTGTTGGGGTCTATAGTCAGGGCCTCAGAGTACAGCTCGTAGGCCGCATCATAGTTCCCATCCTTGAAGGCCTTGTTCCCATCCTCCTTCTTGGCTTTGAGTGCTTTGGCATTCTGGGTGGAAAAGAGAGAGCACTTAGCAACCTCTGCAAACTTAATGTGTCAGCAAGCCAGTAGTGGAGAAAGAATTGGTTATAGTGTTCTGTGGCTACCTCTTACAAAAGGTAAGGATGGAGGCAATTTGTCCACATTAGCATAATTATTAGGCAGGTTAGTTGAGCCTAATTGCAGGGCTAGAGTCCTGGTGGCAGGTGGATGGAGGACTCACTCTGCAGGCCAGGCGAGCCTTCTCATGGTCAGGGGCCATGCGCAGGGCCTGGACAAAGAACTGGACGGCCTTGTCAATACAGTCCTCATAGTACAGACAGAGACCACGGACGTACAGGGCATCGCCATTAGTAGCGTCCATCCGCAGGATATCACTGAGAGGACGACAAAGAAACAAGTCTTACATAACAACACACATTTGCAATGGTGTGTATCAGCTAGGGAAATTGCCTTTATTTAATGGTTTTCCAGGTTCCAACAATGTCTTGTTTACCTGGCTACCGACTGGGCCTCTGGGTAACGCCCCAGCATTGCCAGACACTCTGCTTTCAGCACCTTGAACCGATGGCAGGCTGAGGCCGACTCCAAGGCACGGTCCATACAGAACACAACCTGCACAGTCCAGCGAGAGAGAGAAACACTGTCCTATCAAATCTAGCACCAATCTGCCTATTCCCCCAAATAAAGTTAACAATTTGCTTGATAAAAGACAAAATGCAGCCAAGAGCCTACCATCCTGAAGTCATGCTTTTCAAATCCTATTTCAGCCATCTTTTCATACTCCAGGACGGAATCTGCATTCTTTACCTGAAAATAGATCCAAACTTAACAAGAATTCAAACTCACGCTTTTATATAAGGAATCCTCTACGCTGCCTGATGTTTTCCTCAATCTAAGCAAAACTCACGGAATATCTTTAACAATTAACAAAGGATTTCAATTACTGTAGAGCAATTAGCTCTTTACAATGCATTGCTGTTATGACCTAGTCTGCCAGACAGACTGTCTGTCTGACCCACCTCCTGCTGTGCCTGGCTGTTGTCAGGCTCCAGTTCTAGAACCCTGTGGAAACAGCGGCTGGCTGCCATGGCGTTGCCCAGGGACAAGTGGCACTTCCCCTCCCGTAGATGACCCTGTGGGAAAGTTGACTCACAGTTAACAGGCAGGAACACTGACAGGCAGGGAGGAGACCCACCCACAAACCATGACTCAGATCTTTCCATTACCTTAACCGTTGTACTCATCTAACTGCCAAACATATTATGAGATGAGACAAACTGGAAAGTCTGACTAACATGTCTGCCTAGGAGCTAGCTGGGTATTCAAGGCTAGCTCCTAGGCAGCCTTGAACCCTACCTTCATGAAAGTGTCGTCAAGCCGCACTGCCTGCTGGGAGTCCTCCAGCGCCTCTCTGTGCCGGCTCAGCATCATCAGCGTGGCCGCCCGGTTTCCATAGTAACTGGCATTCTTAGGACACATGTCTGTTGAGAACACAGATTTTTTTTTTATCACTCACCGTCATTAACAAGAATAGATGTTCCCCCTCTCTATAAAGAAGATATTCTTTGCAGTTGATATCCCTGATAGAATTCTTACCTATGGCCTTGGTGTAGTAGTTGAATGCTTCAGAGTAATCCTTCTTGATGTAGTAGGCATTACCTTGCTCCTTGAAGCTCTCCGCTTCCCTGGATGACACACAGAGAAATAAAAGACAGAAAGAGCTTGAGAATGAGGCCATTTGTTGACATTACCCAAGAGAGAGTTCTGAGTAAAACTGCATAATGACAGGATGTAGGGATGGGCATGACTAATCGAGGACTCAAACTGATGTCAAAACTCCATCTTTAACCAGAGATCACATTTTTTTTCAAATACTGTAAAACTATTTGGTCAATTTTATCTTGAAGACAACATTAATTTGCTTTGACTCTAGTGTTCCATTTGTACACGTGCATTTGCGGGACACAACAAAAAAGAAACCAAGCCAAGCATCACACAGTTCTGCTCCCTAAATTCCCTTTCCCCTCCGTGTCTAACTCAATTGCATTCGGACCGCTCCCTCTACACACGCGTTTTGAAATAATTGCATAATTTTCCACTTAGGATACTTTGTGGTTGTAACAAGTTACTACAGCCACAGTCAAAATTGGCTATATTGTAAAAATTCATAAATAAAAATGAGCTATTTGGTCTTAATTTAAAGGTTAGGCATACCGTGAACAGTGTGGCCTTTTCCCCTTTATTCTCACTTTTGGTTATTTGAAAATTAAATGAACTCCAAAATATTGCCATTTTAAAAACAATCCTTAGGTTGTTCGCAATTTCAGTTTAATCCACCAGAAAAGACAGAACAAATACAGTTAAACTCAAATATACACTGCTCAAAAAAATAAAGGGAACACTTAAACAACACAATGTAACTCCAAGTCAGTCACACTTCTGTGAAATCAAACTGTCCACTTAGGAAGCAACACTGATTGACAATAAATTTCACATGCTGTTGTGCAAATGGAATAGACAACAGGTGTAAATTATAGGCAATAAGCAAGACACACCCAATAAAGGAGTGGTTCAGCAGGTGGTGACCACTGACCACTTCTCAGTTCCTATGCTTCCTGGCTGATGTTTTGGTCACTTTTGAATGCTGGCGGTGCCTTCACTCTAGTGGTAGCATGAGACGGAGTCTACAACCCACACAAGTGGCTCAGGTAGTGCAGCTCATCCAGGATGGCACATCAATGCGAGCTGTGGCAAGAAGGTTTGCTGTGTCTGTCAGCGTAGTGTCCAGAGCATGGAGGCGCTACCAGGAGACAGGCCAGTACTTCAGGAGACGTGGAGGAGGCCGTAGGAGGGCAACAACCCAGCAGCAGGACCGCTACCTCCTCCTTTGTGCAAGGAGGAGCAGGAGGAGCACTGCCAGAGCCCTGCAAAATGACCTCCAGCAGGCCACAAATGTGCATGTGTCTGCTCAAACGGTCAGAAACAGACTCCATGAGGGTGGTATGAGGGCCCGACATCCACAGGTGGGGGTTGTGCTTACAGCCCAACACCGTGCAGGACGTTTGGCATTTGCCAGAGAACACCAAGATTGGCAAATTCGCCACTGGCGCCCTGTGCTCTTCACAGATGAAAGCAGGTTCACACTGAGCACGTGACAGAGTCTGGAGACGCCGTGGAGAACGTTCTGCTGCCTGCAACATCCTCCAGCATGACCGGTTTGGCGGTGGGTCAGTCATGGTGTGGGGTGGCATTTCTTTGGGGGCCCGCACAGCCCTCCATGTGCTCGCCAGAGGTAGCCTGACTGCCATTAGGTACCGTGATGAGATCCTCAGACCCCTTGTGAGACCATATGCTGGTGCGGTTGGCCCTGGGTTCCTCCTAATGCAAGACAATGCTAGACCTCATGTGGCTGGAGTGTGTCAGCAGTTCCTGCAAAAGGAAGGCATTGATGCTATGGACTGGCCCGCCCATTCCCCAGACCTGAATCCAATTGAGCACATCTGGGACATCATGTCTCGCTCCATCCACCAATGCCACGTTGCACCACAGACTGTCCAGCAGTTGGCGGATGCTTTAGTCCAGGTCTGGGAGGAGATCCCTCAGGAGACCATCCGCCACCTCATCAGGAGCATGCCCAGGCGTTGTAGGGAGGTCATACAGGCACGTGGAGGCCACACACACTACTGAGCCTCATTTTGACTTGTTTTAAGGACATTACATCAAAGTTGGATCAGCCTGTAGTGTGGTTTTCCACTTTAATTTTGAGTGTGACTCCAAATCCAGACATCCATGGGTTGATAAATTGGATTTCCATTGATTATTTGTGTGCGATTTTGTTGTCAGCACATTCAACTATGTAAAGAAAAAAGTATTTAATAAGATTATTTATTTCATTCAGATCTAGGGTGTTGTTTAAGTGTTCCCTTTATTTTTTTGAGCAGTATATATATATATATATATATATATATTCAAAACAATGTTTAAAATATAAATAATATCATAAATAGGAGTGGTCTCACATGCAGCTAGCAAAAATAATGAAATGTCTGCTCATCCTAAAATTACAACCAACTAATTGCAGCCTTACCGCAAAAATGGAAGAGGCAAGTAGAATGGGGAAAGTAAGATACTTGTCTTTTGGCCCAAGATTGCAAAATAGTTGAGAAAAGATTTGATGTATCGATTCCATGGCACATGGTGTATGAAATGATACACAAAAAGATGTTGGATTCAAAACTTAGAATTGTTTTATTAAAATGTATTGCAACATACATACATAGGGGTTACAACCATCCCAGCTGTGCAGATTTCGCGTTGACGAGACAGAGTCATTAGATAATTTGTTTTGGTACTGTCCACACAGATTGTTTTTGGTCACAGGTCCAGGAATGGCTGAAGAATTTCAGGTCCAGGAATGGCTGAAGAATTTCAACATTTACCCGGAGGTAACTGCAAATAGCACTACCGGGTGACTTAAGTCAGTCAATCGATCAATAATACTTTTAGCATTTTTTTTAATATTTTTTTTACTTACAATCTGTAGAAACTGAGAATAGAAAGGTTCAGAACTTCTGGGAAACATCACAGCTGAAAAATATATGGCAAATAGAAATAAAACAATGGATGGTCTTCAGAGATAGAGTTGAGGGTAGCTGAAGGTAGCTGAAGGAAGTGATTAAAAACAAACAAAAGATAACGGTTGTAAAATATAACACGTCCGTAAAATGTATATAGTATGTGTAAGCTGGAAGTAGAAGCCTAACGCTTTAAAAACACACCGACAGTGTCAGACGCTAAATAGTACGCAGCATCATCTGGATATGTGTGCAACAAAAGTTCAACGTTCACCTTCTGCTACCATTTCTGTCAAACTGTCTATGCATACAGTTTGACGCATACATTAACGTGATTTAGAAGACGCTCTTATCCAGAGCGACTTACAAATTGGTGCATTCACCTTATGATATCCAGTGGAACAACCACTTTACAATAGTACATCTATATCTTTTTTGGGGGGAGGGTAGGGGGGAGGGTTAGAAGGATTACTTAATCCTATCCCAGGTATTCCTTAAAGAGGTGGGGTTTCAGGTGTCTCCAGAAGGTGGTGATTGACTCCACTGTCCTGGCGTCGTGAGGGAGCTTGTTCCACATTAGATAAATCCAAGGTATGCACCACACCTAACACACTGCAACTGCCTCTGCAACGCAATGCTGCAAGGCAAACGCAGCTTTTCATTGGAAATTAATGCAATTCTGGTGTACCAAAATTCAACGACGCAGTCGGTGTGTTGTTATCCATTAGTTTACTACAATTAGGGGAGGGGTGGTATGGTTAGGAGAAAATAAAGTAAAACATATTTTAAAAAGATACTTACAAAAATATATGGGGGATTGGAAATGATGCAGACAATTACATGGTAGTTACAATCTATGCCATATTAAAGCTGATCGACTCCCTAAAAATACTGTGATTAAGGGTTAGGTTTAAAATCTGATTTTGCAGAGCAAAATTGTGGAAACTGGCAGGGTTTGACTTTGTGGCAACTAATGTTAGTGATGACCCTACTTTGCAATTAGAAGTGGATAGACAGGTTCCACACTGAAAAATATGCCAAAACATTAGTTTGATTAAGACAGAGCATATTTTTTTTATCAGAATCATTACACCTACTCACCAAACAGATGCCCTGGCCATAATTCATCCACATGCAGTGTTCAATGTAGAATTGTTCATCATTTAGAAAATTCCAAGGAACAGGCATAATAAACTAAAAGTACACATACTTTGGTTTCTAACCATTAATAATTTTCTCAACTAGCCAAAAATGAGCCCTGTTTCAAATTGTCACAGAATAACAGTTCCAGACTCGAGATGCAAATCACTTCGCATTATTCTGTTATATTACATCCTGTTTTGTTTTTTTAACTATAAAATAGGTGTCTTGACTGTGATAAGGGCTTGGGAAATAATAGCGTCATGTCTTCTAAATTAAACACAACAAGGCTATGCCATTGCACAGCCTTAGGCTTCTACATGCAAGTGCCACACAGCTGAGGTTACTACCTTTTGATCGATAGGGTTCCATGATATAACATAACCAGTTGGTATTACAGATTCAATAAATAAATCATAAATGCCACTATTTTATTGACTGAATAGTAAATGATCAAATTTAGCAGTTAGGATTAGCGTACTCAAAAACATAATAATGTGAGTACTCGGTCAAAAAAGGTCAAATGCCCATCCCTAACAGGTCGTACTGTATCATCCACAGAGACAAAATAGACCAAGTAAATGTGAAAAGGGACTTAGAGGAAAACCTCGAGGTGCATTGGCAAGTAATCAATGACTTCATCCTAGCCCGTATCGCAGACTGCAAGGAGGTAGGATATTACATGATACTGCATATTATACGTAACTGCTGACAAGCAAAACACAGACAAGGGACAATACTAGGATGAAAGATGTTCTTTAAATCATAATTCACTCTGGTTGTAGACCAGGGCTAATCTAGGTTTATGATAGACTATCAGATTGCTTCCTGAACACTACTACACTGCGTGTACAATTATTAGGCAAGTGAGTATTCTGATCTTATCATTGTTTCTATTCACATTTTTGAACTCCAAACCATAAACTTGAATGTTTATTGGATTTAATCATTTTCAGGTGATATGTATTTGTGTAATGAGGGAGGGTGTGGCAAAAGTGAATAACACCTTATAATCAAGGTGTGCATAATTATTAGGCAGCCTCATTACCTCAGGTAAAATGGGCCAAAAAACAAATTTAACAGACACTGAAAAGCCAAAAATGTAAAATGCCTTTCAGACGGATGCGACACTCTTTAAATAGCTAAACTATTGAGGTGTGACCACCGGACATTCAAACGATTTGTTGTGAATAGTCAACTGGGGCGCAAAAAACGCATGGGGAAGGAAAGGCACAAATTAACTGCAAAAGACTTGAGAAGAATTAAACGTCAAACTACCAGGAACCCATTATCCTCCAGTGCCACCGTATTCCAGAACTGCAACCTACCTGGAGTGTTCTGAAGTACAAGGTGTCAAGTGCTCAGAGACATGGCCAAGGTCAAGAAGACTGAAACAAGACCACCACTGAATAAGATTCACAAGTTGAAGCGTCAAGATTGGGCAAAGAAATACCTAAAGACAGATTTTTCAAAGGTTTTATGGACAGATGAAATGAAAGTGACTCTTGATGGACCAAATGGATGGGCCCGTGGCTGGATCAGTAATGGACACAGGGCACCACTTTGAGTCAGGTGCCAGGATGAGGTAGTTGGACCTTTTCGGGTTTAAGATGGACTGAAACTCAACTCCCAAACCTACTGCCAGTTTCTGGAAGATTCTTTCATCAAACAGTGGTACAGGAAGAAGTCCTCAGCATTCTAGAAGGCCATGATCTTTATGCAGGACAATGCTCCATCACATGCATCCAAGTACTCCACTGCTTGGCTAGCCAGCAAGGGCCTCAAAGATGCCTGAATAATGACCTGGCCCCCTTCCTCACCTGACTTAAATCCTATTGAGAACTTGTGGGCCCTTCTCAAACGTGAGATTTACAGTGATGGAAGACACTACACCTTTTTGAACAGCATTTGGGAGGCTGTGGTTGCTGCTTCAGCGAAAATTGATCGTGAACAGATCAAGAAACTGACAGACTCCATGGATGGAAGGCTCATGGCAGTTATTGAAAATAAGGGTGGCTATATTGGTCACTGAATATTTTTGAAAGGCCAAAAATTTTATATAATTGTCATTTTGTGTTACTTGAAAAATTGAGAATAAACGAGTTGAGAGAAATTATTTTTGTAATTTAGTTGCCTAATAATTGGGCACACTTATTTCCCTGAGAAAGACAAAACTCACTTTTCCTTTGTTAAACATTCAGGTTTGAGGTTCAATAACATTTTGGATTGACTGAGAGCATTGTTTGTTCAACAATAAAATTAATCCCGAGGAACACAATTTGCCTAATAATTGTGCACGCAGTGTATTCTACTGTTTCCAAACATGTATGCTGGAAGAGTTAACCTTGGTGTACGGGTGGGAGCGGGGGTAAGGAGCTGCGCAAAATCATCTAAACATAGAAAGAGCCATACCAGCAGGCAGTGAGGGGTCTCAGCCAATGGAATTAGAGGTAGTGGCCACAGCTCACAAACAGAGCAGCTATCTGAGCTCAGTGGGAAATACAGTGGCAGATCACAAGGGAGCACATGGCAAGACAAGCCAGGGAGAGGGCAACTGCCATTTCCTTGGAATCTTTATTTAACAAGGCAGTTAAGAACACATTCTTATTTGCAAGAGTGACAGATTTTTACCTTGTCAGCTCAGGGATTCAAACCAGCGAATTTTAGGTTACTGGCCCAACACTAACCACTAGGCTACCTGCCGCCCCAACATCTTCACCATGCTTCAGTTAAGATCACAATCAGAGCAAGAAAGCTGACAATGAAGCGAAACTGAAAATAAAGGCAATTTTCCAAGACAATGCCTTTTCCTTGTAATGTTCTTGAGGAAACAGGACAGTTACCCCTATATCACCTGGTCATAACACATTGGTTGGTTGTTTAACTTGTGGCCCCCACTGTTGCCAAGAGGAAAGTTGAGACATAATTACTAGTGGTGGGAATATATTAGCTAGGCCCAGCGTCATTAATATATGGATCTGGCTAGGCCTAGTTGACAACCTCGGATAACATCACAGTAAAACAAAAATTGATCACCCTTCAGGCATACCAAGAAGACCATGTCAGTCAATAGTAAGTTACCTCACGCAAAGCCTAATTTATAGCTGTCTCGTTCAGGTCATCAAGACCTGAGAATGTTCTGGAAGAACGTCACTCAGCGAGGACAATCAGTGGGCAGAGTGGGGCAATATTTTGGGGACTTTTCTGGGTCGTGCGTGGGTACATAGCAATACTAACAGTTATGTTAGCTAGCTAAGTAACTAATTAGCTTAACACATTTGGTTAAAAAATATATAGAACAAAAACATTAACCATAGGCTTTGCGACCGTCATAGGTAACGGCTACTTAGCTAACGTTAGCCAACTAGCTAGTACAATAGCAAGCTAACGTTAGCTAGCCATAACAACACACGACGATGCAAACTTTGTCAAAAACTGTGAATAACTTTGTTGGTTAGGTAACATTAACACAACAGATAGTCAACTTTATCTTTGTTGGTATGGATTTTTCAAAAAAAGAAATGGTTAACCGGTTAGCAAGGCCTAATTCCCGTGTGACACAAAGCAAAGGCCAACCAATACTAGCCAGACCAAGATTATAATAACATGACAATGGCACGAGAACACTCAAATCTAATGTGTAACATTTATTGTACATTTTCCGCAACGTACCTCTCCAATTCCTCGTCGCTGAGTATTTCCATTTCAGGATCCATGGTCACATCGCAGTCATCAACCGTCGCCATTTCGCTGGGACTGAGAGAAGGGGGGGGGGTTGATTGACAACTAGACAAGACGATCACTGAAAGTTAGTCCTGTATTTTTAACTGAAACCTGGCAGTCCCAAAACCTTTTTGGTCAACCAGCATCTACTAAGCTAACATATTTAATTGTTTTAAGATGGTCATACCAAGGATCATTTAGATATTGATTTGGAATTTTAGGACCAATTTAGGTATCAAAAATATCAATTGATAACACCTCGAATTTGGCCTTACTGCTATTAGCCCATAGAAACACATTGGATAACAGATTTATACATGGAAAAACATAGGCCAAAATTAAGTTTGTTTTTAATTGTCTACCCTTAAGATATAAGAAAGATCAGGCAACTTTTTATTAAAAAAATGTACACACATATTTAACCACTTTTTTTAGGCACGCAGATCGGCCGTAAAGTCTCACTTTAAAAGGGGTTTTTCCCCAATAGTTTTTGTCCCACCAGGAGTTGGCATTGGCAAGAAAGCAGAAACAGACCCCCAGCCAGGGTAAAACCATGCATGACAGGCTATTTTGTCAGTAAAAATAGAGTAACATTGAACTAGCTCGCTCTATTAAAATAGAAAATGTTAACGTCTTCCATCCTCTGCGGCTGTGGCTCAAACAAGTCTTTACCACCATCGTACGCTAGAGGTCTCAGTTACTAAAAGTAGTGAGGAAGACGTTACGTAAGCATTGTAAACAGGAAGTATTTTGGGGTATTGGTGTCTGGAATTTACGGGAGCGCTGTATTTACATTTTAAAGGTAAAAAGATTGCAAGGAAATTAAATGTTGCATTGAGTTGTTATCTGGACGAACATAACAACGGACAATATCACTTAAATAGAATAGTTAGCTAACTAAATGCATGCCAAACGTTAGCATGTAGCTAGCTAGCAAACGTTAGCTAGCTAGCTACGGTATCATGTTCTGCTACGTGAGGGAAAGCGTCCTACCTCTATGACTTGTAAGAAAAACGTGTGTGTGTTTTGCTAGCTGCAGAGACATCTGCCATCTGACTTGTTATTCAATTACAGAGTTGCCAAGAGACTGATCATCATCATGGGCAAGAGTTGTAAAGTGGTGGTGTGTGGTCTGGCTGCCGTTGGCAAGACTGCTGTCCTGGAGCAACTGCTGTATGCCAATCATATTGCGGGTAAGCAATTAATTTGTAAGACCTAGCTAGATCAAGGACAACGTTGATGTTTTGTCTACACAGATCCTCTGGTCCCATTTGATATCCCAAAGTGCTCTCCTCATTTCCCCCCCTAGGCTCAGAGCCCATGGAGACCCTGGAGGATATCTATATTGGCTCCATAGAAACGGACCGTGGCACTCGAGAGCAAGTGCGCTTCTATGACACCCGGGGTCTTCGTGATGGTCTGGAGTTCCCTCGCCACTACTTCTCCTTTGCAGACGGTTTTGTCCTGGTCTACAGCATCGACAGTAAGGAGTCCTTCAAACGCATGGAGGCCCTCAAGAAAGACATTGACCGCTACCGTGATAAGAAAGAGGTAAGGACTTTCATCAATTTCAATGGTAGTTGTGAAGCACAGTGTCGTGTAGGCTAGTTAAATAACAGCGCAGACTTCAGGACAAAACAGATCCTGCTGATGAACGGCCGTCCTGATGAACGGCCGACTGCAGACCGTCAGCCACCTTTATTTTTTGTTAATTTCCTGATGGTTCTACGTGTTGAATCACCACTGCACGTCAACAGCCAGCAGGTTATGTACTACGCGTGGCGACATTCGTTATGGTGTGTCTTGTCCTAAAGTTCTTATCTACACACCACACTCCACTTGCTGATATCCAGGTGATGTGAGGCTGTGCTAAACGGATGAGATGATCTGTCCACAGGTGAACATAGTGGTGCTGGGCAACAAGCTGGACATGCAGGAGCAGAGGAGAGTGGACTCGGAAGTGGCCCAGCACTGGGCCAAGACAGAAAAGGTGCGTCTGTGGGAGGTGTCTGTGGCAGACCGGAAGACCCTCATCGAACCTTTTGTCCACCTGGCCAGCAAGATGACCCAGCCCCAGAGCAAATCATCCTTCCCCCTCAGCCGCAATAAGAACAAGGGGAGTGGCTATGTCGATAGCTGAGGGAGAAGGGGGAGGGAGGGAGGTTTGATGAAGAATGAGAAAGGGAGGGAAGGAGAGGAGAAACGCAATAGACAGGCTAAAAATCAATCACAAATACAGGCAATTTTATGTCTGCACGAATGTACACTGACTGAATCAGAAACCAATGGTTTCATGGATATTTCGACTGATATTTCGACTCATATTTGACCATTTAGACTGATCTTTGACGACAAGTAAATGTTGACATCAAAAGTAACACAAATGGAAAATCAAGAGGGTTGTTTGTATCATGGAGGATACATAAGGGATTATATTACTGTTAGTTAATCAGGAGATTTGTTACACTACTGGCATGCCATCTACTCAGATGAAATATGGCAACTATTTTAGCATGGATGATCTGAATTTTATTTTAAGTTAGAGTACATGAAACAAATCCATATTTTGAAGAATTATAAAAACATTCCTCTATTCTTTTAGCGATGTCAGAAATGTTACTGCCTTTTGAGATCGCTTTGAATTTTAAAATGACATTATTGTCTAAAGATTTTAATTGTGGCTGACAGACTAGCAGTCTTATGTGATGTCTCTTGGTGAACAGGGTGTTTGAAGAGCTTCCTGCCTGCTGGACAGGCCCTGAAGAGCTCTTGACCACAGCCTAAGCATGCTGAATTATCTGTACCTCATCAGAAACTCTTTACTGTCCTTGAAAACCATGGGGTATCCTTGATCTTTGTTACTGAGCTATGTTGGTCAGACGAAATGCAAAAGTATTTCATTTTCAAATTATTTAACTGACTGAAGCCATTTAATGCCATGTCAGGGTCCATAGTTATTGTGCAACATTTCATGTGTGTGTCACTGAACAAGAAAGATGCCTTGGCCTAGTTTGGAGTAGTTTTTTGCTTTGTGACTATTCACAGATCGTTATATTTGTGTTATGTTTTGACATTGTTCATCTCTGTCTTTATGTCTGTATTATTGAAGTGCATATTATTTTCATGATAAATATTGGGGCATTTATACTCTGATGCAATATAAAGCACAGTATGTATCTTTTAAAATGTTCTGGAGACTGGATAATCATTTGCATGTTGTGTAAACAAATTAAAAGATTCCCTCTGCATCTAAGTTGAATCTGTGTATATCTTTGATTATCATGATTTATGAAGTAATTAAACAATACAAACATTTTAATGTCTTTTAAAATATTCCTACATTGCTGATTGCGGTGCCATCGCCACAGATCATCCCTGTGAGCTAGGATAAATATCTACTGGGATATCTAAACTTTTCTCAAATCCCTCCAAACTCTGCCTCCATGTCAGAAATTTGGAGAAGGAGAGAGGAGTCAGAGTAGTGTCACAGAATAACTCATCATTTTCAAAGGGCAACATTTTAAAGCAGCTTGGATGACCAATGATTCAACTTCTTTTCTCTCACTGCTGTGTAGCAGCTCCCTGGGGGACGGGCAGGTAGTCTAGTGGTTAGAGAGGTGAGCCAGCAACTGAAGGGATGCCAGTTCAAATCCTGGGACCAACAGGGAAAAATCGGGCGGGAAATGAGCTGGCTACTAGAGGGTTTCTGGTATCAAATCCTAGATTCCTTCTGTTGTGCCCATAAGCAAAACCCTTAACCCCCCACATCAACAGCTCCCTGGTTGCTCAGTGTGTCAGCCCCCCCACACCTCTCCAACAACCCTGTATGTGTGTCTTTTGGAGGGGTTGGGTTAAAAGCGGAAGTCAAATATCGGTTGGACCTTGTGTGCAATTGGCCTTTTGTTCTTTAGTGGTAATTGCTGTGTGCATCTGTACAAATCCATTATAAAGGCTTCATCTCTGTCTTTGATGTAAGATACTTCAGGTGAGATTCTTTGTAGTCTATATTTAACCTGACTTTGACAACAGTCAGGTTCGGTATGATTCCTCTCCCCAGTAATGAATGGCATTGGTTCTGTGGAATAGATTGCTGAAACATCTATTCTATACCGTTGGAACTATACATCTAAATATTTCAAGCACAAAAAAAACCTATTTTAAGTGGCCATTTTATGTTGAAACAGTGTTGTAGTAGAGATAGGTCCCCGTGGTGATGAGAATTCTGCCCTACATACACTGAGACAAGGTCAGACATGTTTATGTAGAGCAAATGAAGCTGCCAACAGTTCCACATGGACCAGCTGACTGGAAAGGTTAATGTAAGCTAATGAGAAAACCTCAAGTGGAACGTTTCTGAATTGATACTATACTCACCTTCAGAGCACAAGCAGAATGTTGTTTTTACATTTCAAACAGGTTGTTTTAATGACGAGCCAGTGTGCTGATGATGTTCTTTACTAAGAAATTGTGCATTTACCGAGTCACATGTATGGATCATTATAAACTACCATAGTATTACAATCCACATTTATTGTCTTCTTACACAGTACATAAGGTACAATAACTTTAACACAAAACAGCCTCATGACCCTATATAACTCGCCACACTCTCATACATTTTCTTATCTACGTTTAACAGAGGGCAATGAACAATAAAACATCTCACTCTCTATATTGATCTCCTGTTTAAATGTGACATTTACCACACGGCTTGAAATACACACTGTGAATACTGCGGCGGGAGCGAGAGGAGCAGTAGACTTGTGACTTGTCCCCGTTGTGATTTATGAACGCACCTCTTCAACTAGACTACCGCCAAAACCATTTCCCCAAGGATGACACTAAGACAAAAAATACCAAGGCAATGTCCTTTTATCTCTACTCCAATACTGTTTTACTGTCATAGCAAGAAACAACAGATTCATCTTCAGTGCTGCAGCTGAGCATCTAGCTAGGCTCCCCCAGGGACATGCAGGACCAATGGGATTTCTCCCCCTTTCTTTTTACAATGGAGATTATTTATCTCAACCCTGGCAGTTGCTATAGTGACCTTCTAATCGCATCATTTCCCTCCCAGCACTATGTCTTCAAGAGGTAGTGTGTGATTTAAGGGTTTGGATAGAGAGAGGCCTGCACACAGGTTGAACAATGGACTCGTGATTTGGCATGATGATGTGCCCCATGTGGCCATTCTAACTGTTTGACCCCAGCCTCTGGACCAATACAACCCAGAGTCAAGGTCAGTATGTCCAAACAGGTTCCCTGTTATAAGGCCAGATCTTTTTGATATGAAATCCCTCCAGAAAGCTACGGCTACCGTGGCCTGCTGCAAAGATAAAACTGTCACAGAAGAGATGATTTCTTTCTCTTTACAAGAGAGGTATGAATTTATGGCCATGATTTGGTGGCAAGAGAAAGGTCAAATGGTTCTTATGAAATAATGATTTTGATCCTCTGTGACAGATCAACATTAACCGGGCCCCAAAGCAGTTGGTGCAGCTCATTCCACCTGAATACACAGAGGGTGAGCTTACATAATCTGCTGTAGGACAATACCTAATGAACGTAAACACACAACATGTCAATGAACAATGTTTTAAATATGATTTGCTCATGCTGCAAAGCAACATGCTGTGTGTGTGTGTGTGCGTGTGTGTGGAGGATCTAACACCTTTGACATTAGAAAGCGGGACATGTTGACAAGCCGTCTGGTTCCAGTCAATAGCCGGACACTTAAAGGTCAATAAAATACAAAGTGATGCTGAGGAAGTGAAAGATCTAATCGATTTATTTCCCTATCCAACTTCTCCCTCTGTCTATTTCTCTCTCTCCCATTTATTTCTCTGTCATTCCTATCCAACCTGGCATTATCTATACAGATGGAAAAAACAAATTTAAAGCAAAGACTCAATAGCTTATCAAAATATCTTACTCTCTATTCCACCTTACAATTCCTATTGTACATCATAAAGATCATTGTAATCAAATGTACTGTGAACATAGTGACAAAGGTGTTACAATAAATACTGGCCATGTCCCCTCATAGAATATCTTCTATATCGTAGTACATGTTTTGTAATGTTTTGTAATGTACCATTGGCTTTAAATGGAACACAAGGGCTGCATTTACACAGGCAGCCCAATTCTGTTTTTTTTCTCCCATTAATTGTTTTTTTGGTCAATCACATCAGATTTTTACATCAGAAAGTTTTCAGAGCTAATCTGATTGGTCAAAAGACCAATTAGTGAAAAAGAATATCAGATTTGGGCCGCCTGTCTAAATGCAGCTAAGCAGTCGCAGATATTGGGGCGGCAGGTAGCCTAGTGGTTAGAGCGTTGGACTTGCAACCTTTTGGTTGCAAGGTAAAAATCTGTCGTTCTGCCCCTGAACAAGGCAGTTAACCCACTATTCCTAGGCCATCATTGAAAATAAGAATCTGTTCTTTACTGACTTGCCTAGTTAAATAAAGGTAAAATTTAAAAATTTAAAAAAATTAATATTGACATGTACTGTATAACTTGACATACACACTGAACTGACTCCGTGTCCCTGTGGGGTTGATACAGAGAGGGAGGACCCAGGGACTGACAGACTGACAACCACAGCAAAAGAAACAGGTGTCACTCCAAAGCATTCAGGTAGAGATATCATATATGATATCAATATATCATTGCAGGGGTTTGGGGAGAGGTCTGGCAAGGTTCCTAGCTTCTTCTGTCATCACTGGCTTCAGACATGGGTGTGATCACTTGACTTGACTTTCCCTTGTTTTGGCAATGGGAGAGGTGTGTTTGTGCTTACCTAACGTTTCCACACGGGGAGAGCTGGCATAAGGACCTTACAGTGGTAGTGAGAACAACATTGCTGTCCAACTACATTATGAGAACGGGCTCCCCTTCCAATAAACAAGGACATGGATGGGAAGCCAACAAATCAATAGCTGATTGAACAAAATTCACCATTCATTATGGTATGCTTGTTACCGTTCATTACAGTCCAGAAGAGTCTCCAGACAGATGCGGCTTTGATGATTGGCGTCATTATGGCAAGAGACTGACTCTGGCTTCAGTTCAGACAAGAGCACATGACACAGGACCTGCTCTGTACACGAAGGACAGAGAAAAGCTGTGAAGAACAGCTCTGAGCTGAGCTGTGGTGGTGGTCCAGAATCCAGTACCGTTCCATGATATTGTTCAGAACCTAATCTCTCTCCATTATCTGGAGCCGCTCCAGAGTATGATGTTATGATGTTCTGCCCACTGAAACCATCTGGGTGTGAATACTGTGCAGATAATCCAGATTATCATCCAGACCGTTGTTCCTCAGCATGCCACTCCTTTCTGTGACAATAGCCCTGTTTATACCTGCTGTTAACATGCCACCTTCATCCTGATCTTGTCCTGATCTTGACCTGATCTTGTCTGTTTACACTTATAAGATCTGATCACAATCAGATCACAATGCGTCTTTTAATTGTCTACACTTCTCTAAAAATGTGGGCACAATCAGAATGATAACAATATCAGGACAAAGGCAGCAGGTTGGAACCAGGTATAAACAGGGCTAATGAGGCAGGACTCAGATGGGGACCGACACCTTTCTGCATTCACCTTCATGTGTTTATCTTTGCAGTGTTGAATGCCTGCTGTGAAGACTAACTTCTAAAATAGGGGAAAATGAGAGCTGTGCTTTGAAATCAGTGATATGCAGATCCTTTACCAGGAAACTCAGTTCTGAGAAACGCCAGCTCCTCCCACCTCACAGGCAGTAGCCTCAGTCAACATTGCTGCCTTGTAGTTTCATAGCCTGCCATTACATACAGCACATGTACTTTTACTGAAAGATATGGGTCACTGGTAGACTGATAGATAATTTACATTTCACCACACTGCAATTGAAGAGAATGTGATCACAATGCTTTGTTTTATCCATGGTGTCTCTTTCTATAATAAATGGGACACATCCCTTAATATACCCAGGACTGAGCTCTGTATCTGGGCTGGTCTACTGTCCATGGTTCCCTTGGCTGTGCACAGGGACGGAGGAGTGAAAAAGAGAGACACGGACACACCACAATGTCCACTTATACGATCGTCATATTCCGTGTCTGGACATCTTACATCCAAACTTCTCCAGTCCTGTTCTGTATGGCTATTATTTCACTTCATCCACAATTACAGTGTATGACCCATCTCTACGGCGATGAAGTTTGAGAGGCTCTGATTGTGTGGATGATTGTATGGCATTAATGTAGCTGAAACTGTAAGCCCAGAGAAGGCCAGAAACTGACCAGTGGTTGACACTCTTGGGATATACTGGATAATTACATCTGAAAGGCATTTGTTTTAACCCACATCTATTGTGTTGTGGCGCCAATAATTCAATTCCATAATTCAGTTCAACGTTGAACAAGAAGAAAAAAAATCACTCGACCATTTTTTCGATTCAACATTTGTCTCTTTTGTAGGTTAAAAAACAAGTACAGTAAAACCATGTAAATAAAACAAACAGAAAAAACAAGCAAAGTATTTCTCCTCTCCATGTACAGCGTGTGTCTGCTGTAGCATACATCAACAGTCTACCCTCAGCTAAGATAGCGTTTCAGCAAGATAAAGATAACAATAGCAACTTTGATAAAATGTCTATATTTACTCTATATTTTCTACATAGATAATTTGCCTTCTCTAGATGTATTTATTTAATAAAAATGTCCTTAAAATGTCTGAATACCATAGAGTTCCCATGTAATGACAGACAGACAGACAGACAGACAGACAGACAGACAGACAGACAGACAGACAGACAGACAGACAGACAGACAGACAGACAGACAGACAGACAGACAAGACAGACACTGGAGATCAATAGGCTGGCTGGTTCACTGAGTAACTTACTGTGACTGGAGAGAATCACATTGGTATGGCAAAGAGACCTGATGGCTTGGTTTAATATTCCCAAAGACAAAGGCCTCAGAAACATGTACAGAATCAAAGAGATTTAAAAAGATGGAGGAGAGACAGTGCTGGGTTTGATCTAGAAGGGCAATAACATGGTCTTCACTGCAGGTGGAGCTGCTGCGTCACACACATGGAAATACTATTGCACTGACTGAACTGAAGGGAACAACAAAACTGTGTAGGATTTCCCCCATTTTGCTGTTGCTAAAGTAGACAGGTTGGGTGTAAGTGTTGGGTTTGGTAATAAACCAGCGAAGAGAGTTGGTGTTGGGATAAATCAGGAGACCCAAGTATTGGGTCTGGTCTGGTGGGGGCAATTGAGTGTTTGTTTCAAGGTGGGTCTACTTGTTTAGGAGAGAGGGGTATGGGAATATGATTATGTGTTCTACTGCACTTGCGACATCAATAACACTGGCTGTTCTGTGTAATCCATATAATAGCTGTGTCCTGCTCCTCTGTAAGGTGAAAGCCCAGCAACGTCAACATAGAGAGAGGGCTGAAGCATCATGACAATGAGATTGACCATCGAGGAAAAACGAATCACAACAGCCCATCAGTTCAAATTACTCTTAGCACTGGCCACTTGGAATTGGCCTTTCAAATACAGTACGGTAGGCCGTAGAGCATCTCTGTAGAGGTACAGATACATTGTTCAGAATCAGATAGAGCCATCTCCCCACATCCTATATTCTCTTACTGTATAACCGTTCTAAACATAGACACATTGATTGAACGTATTGCTTTAAAAATGTAACTAGATCTGAGATTTAGATTCAGACCCGTCTCATGGATAATAACAACAATAAAATTGAATCGTTATAAGTTGATTGTTTGTGTGATTGAAAAATGCTAAATCAAACTGGCATGAGTTTATGAAAAATCACACCAGGAATAACAACAAAAAACTAGAACATATTTTCATTGCTTTCGTAAGTAAATCTGTTTAAGGTGCTTTTAATGTGGTTGCCATGGCACTGTGCTTTGTTTCTTTCCCTCCATTCCTGATGAGCCAATCAGTGATCTGGGAAATGTGTTCTCACACCCCCCATCACCCACACATCTCTCTACACAGTGGAAACCTTTAATTGAAGATTGTAAACCCATCAAGTAATTTCCACCCCTTAGTGGTTTTTTTGAGCAAGGGGAAATTGTCATTCACTGCTACCCATCAGCTCCTGTTGAGATAGCTCAAGAGAAAATGAAGGACTATGGCTCAGGGAGTACAATTGGGGGATCAAGCACTATAAAATCACTGGGATACAGGGAACCATGGCAGATTATAATATAAGACAGCTAGGCTTTTAAAAATGATTTTGTGCTGCCTGTTCCGCAACAGGAGAAATAGAGACAGTCAGAACCAATGCACCAGCACTGCTACGGAGCAAAGATATTTAATGAGGCAGATCTGCAACTTGAGACAAAATCAAGTTGACAAGCTGACCTTTTCAGGACCTTAATGAGTGCTTAATTCTGGGGATGCAGGGTAAAAAATGAATTATGAAAGGCCATGTTGGGCTGTGACTCATAGAGAGAGAGAGAGAAAGAGAAAAAGAAAGAGAGAGGGAGGGCGAGAGAGGGAGAGAAAGAAAGAGAAAAAGAAAGAGAGAGGGAGAGAGAGAAAGGGCTTAATCATCTATTCTACACATCAATTGAGAGCTCTGGCTTCCAATGACAAGAGCCCAGTAACGGTTTGGGAGATAGGGGCTTGGTGGAAGGGTGTTGGTGGTAAAATATGAGTTCATATAGTTCTGACAGATTCCACTCATAGACTTGGGTCCGTAGGACTGCAGATCTGCAGCTCCACATATGGCTGAAGAAAGTCACAAGCTCAGAGAGCATTGGGCTCACCTGCTAGCATCCCCTATATCGACCCATAACAACAAAAAGCAAGCCAACCAATAATAGAAACAATGTTCTGAGGAGTAGCATGACGTAAAGGGACCTTATTTGTGGCAACCACACTAAACAGATACATCTATTTTTGTTCTCTAATAAATTACACAATAATATTAAGAATCCAAACCAAATCGACCCATGAAATGGCTGTGTAAGAGAGAGGCCTCCTGGCTGCACCAGTCTGTCCCTGGAGGTGTGTCCTGTTCCTCAGGCCACCAACCACAGGAGAAGGAGCAGACAGATGGGGCGTGGTGGAGAGGAGGCGGGGCCTTGGCCTTGGGGGTGTGTCCTCCATGACAGGAGCAGTTGTTAGCCTCGTTCTCTCTGTTCTCTCCATCCTGGTTCCTGTGGTCTGCATAGTTTTTGCGTGGCGTGGCCCTCATCATGTGGGTCACAGTACTGGAGGCAGGGCAAGTGGGTTGGTAGAGGGGGACAGAGGGACGGGGGGCTGTACTGTGTCATTAATAAGGGGAGAAGATGATGGAGGGGTGTGTGGCCCTCAGGGGCCCCGGGGCAGGCCGGAACAGGGTGGGGCTCAGGAAGGGCGTCTGAAAGAAGGTGGTGCCCACCGGGTGGCGCAGAGCCAGAGGATTGGTTGCCATGGTGCACAAGGTGGGTTGGGTAAGGGGGCTGGGCAGGAAGCCAGTGGTCAGGCTCTTGGTCAGTTGCTTCTGGAAGGCCAGTTTGGTCTGAAGGAGAAGAGGAGAGAGCAAAGGAGAGAGGAGAGCAGAGACGGAGAGTGCATGTCATTTCTTGAAGCGCACACATTTACTGAAAGTAGAGCACACATTTGCTCAGCAAACACGTTTCCCAGGGTACATTGCTCTTTTAGCACACATCGTTACCTTGGCCAAACATGCTCGTACATTTCTCAATACTAATATCCATTCCCTCACCACAACTACCCGTCCCTCTAGTGGACTTGCCTTATGAACACTCTCACACAGTCAAGACAAAAGAACAAAAGACTGAACCACAGACACACAGACATGCTTAAACTCAAAACCCTTTACAAAGTTTACATCAGAGCATTTGTTTCTGGTGCTGTTCAATCCCCTGCACCTAGCCAGTTCCAGTGGTTAAGCCTGCTGTAGCCCTGACAGCCCACTTCTCCCCTGTCCCTGCCTGCCCTGGGCCCTGCCACTCACCTGAGTAGAGAGAGAGGTGAGGTTGTACTGGCTGAACATTTTCTTCATGGCAGACACGGCCCCGCCTGCATACCCAGCCCATCTCACATTCTGCAGGGGGGAGGGGGAGGATGGGAAGAGGGGGAGGAGATGGAGATGCAGAGGAGGGAGAAATAGGGATGTGGAGGTGGGGTGGAGCGGAGGAGGTGGGGACAAGGAGAGGTTCGAGGGGAGGTGCGCACGTGACAGGAGCACAAAAGTGATTAATACAGAGTGCTGATTCAGGCTGCGTGCTTTGTCAGTAGGGGTAGTGCTGGGGGTAGTGCTGGGGGTATTTCAGCCTTTGATGTCTCAGGTACAGGGGACCCATTCACTACCACAAAGCAGTGTCCTTAACCTCTCTGACAGCACAGGCATACAGGCAGGCATGCCGCTTCACTGGAGAGACATCCCCCTAGGTAGTAGCAATGAGGTGTGTGTGTGTGGGTTGGGGACAATTCCATTAAAGTTCAGTCAATTCAGGAGATAAATATACATTTTATTCAGAGATTGAATATTATTGGCCATTATTTTCTTAGAGGATTTTCCAAATGTATGGGTCTTAAACTTGAATTAACCTCATACCGGGCGTGCGACTGCGCGTGTGTCTACATGAACATTCATGTGATGGATGTGTGTGTGTGTGTGTGTGTGTGTGTGTGTGTGTGTGTGTGTGTGTGTGTGTGTGTGTGTGTGTGTGTGTGTGTGTGTGTGTGTGTGTGTGTGTGTGTGTGTGTGTGTGTGCCGTTTCTCACCGATAAGCTGGAGGTAGGCTGGCTCTTGTTGTGGGGACTGAACTTGGGTTTGGGGGGCTTTCCTGCCAGACGGTCCTTGTGTCTCCTGCTGTTCATGTGCTGAGGAGATCAGAGGAGAAACATTAGTCTGCTAATCTAGTTTATAATGTTGGATTTATCTAGTAGACCATGCCTGATCTACACTGAGTGTACAAAACATTAGGAACACCATTCTAATATTAAGCTGCACCCCCCTTTGCCCTCAGAACAGACTCAATTTGTCAGTGCATGGACTTCACAAGGTGTCGAAAGCGTTCCACAGGGATGTTGGCCCATGCTTCCCACAGTTGTGTCAAGTTGGCTAGATGTCCTTTGGGTGGTGGACCATTCTTGATACACACAGGAAACTGTTGAGCGTGAGAAACAAAGCAGTGTTGCAGTTCTTGACACACTCAAACCGGTACGCCTGGCACCTACTACCATACCCCGTTCAAAGGCACTTAAATATTTTGTCTTGCCCATTCACCCTCTGAATGGCACACATACACAGTCAATGTCTCAACTGTCTCAAGGCTTAAAAATCCTTCTTTAACCTGTCTCCTCCCCTTCACCTACACTGATTAAAGTGGATTTCACAAGTGACATCAATAAGGGATCATAGCTTTCACCTGGATTCACCTGGTCAATCTACGTCATGGAAAGAGCAGGTGTCCTTAAGGTTTTGTATACTCAGTGTATATTGAGTGTACAATACGGTTGACTATCTGAAGAAAATATTTAGAGGACACAAAACCACAAAGAAAACCTACAACTACTACTTCCCTCTATCTACAGTATGCACGTCTATTTCTCTGTCCTCTGTTCTACTACCAACTGGCTAATCCTAGTTCATCAGAGGAGGTTTTAACAGTGCCATTGGAATACACTATTAAGGCTTGTTGTAGGCAAGGTTGCTACACATGCCCAAATATACTGTATCTTTTCCATGACCAGCTAGTCTGAGAGAGCTGCAAAACTTTCCAGAACCATCCCATCATACGATTACATGTACGATTGAATAAACATCACCAGGGAAGCAATTACCCGAAACAGCCTAGAAAAGTGGTTCAATAAAACCATATGCCTAGATTACCACACCATAAACACGTCAATATCCTGCATTAACATACTGCTAACAGCTCTTACAGGCACAAATAGACAGTTCTGAGTAAATCACCATACCATCTAATATACATCTGCTAAGTGTGAGAATGCTTTTTTCAGAATGGCTTTACTGTAATAAAATGCTGTCGCTGCCACTGTGCCAGGTGAATTCAAACGCACATTTCCACTACTAGCATCACCTCAGGAATAGTAAACCTTCTACTGTAACATGTGTGAAGAGTCTTTAATAAGTTTGTTATTACATCATGGGTCCTGTGCTACCTTTAAAAGTGGGAGGGCTGAGGTAGTGATGTCATAGGCACAGTGCATTCATAAAGTATTCAGACCCCTTCCCCCTTTCCACATTTTGTTATGCTACAGCCTTATTCTAAAATGGATGAAATATTTTTTTCCCCTGATCAATCTACATAATTACAAAGCAAAAACTGTTTTTTAGAAATGTTTGATAATTTATTAAAAATAAAAAACAGAAATACCCTATTTACATAAGTATTCAGACCCTTTGCTATGAGACTCCATATTGAGCTCAGGTGTATCCTGTTTCCATTGATCATCCTTGAGATGTTTCTACAACTTTATTGGAGTCCACCTGTAGTAAATTAAACGTATTGGACCTTATTTGGAAAGGCACACACCTTTCTATATGACGTCCCACAGTTGACAGTGCATGTCAGAGCAAAAACCAAGCCATGAGGTCAAAGGAATTGTCCGTAGAGCTCCGCGACAGGATTATGTTGAGGCACAGATCTGGGGAAGGGTACTAAAAAATGTCTGCAACATTGAAGGTCCCCAAGAACAGTTTGGCCTCCATCATTCTTAAATGGAAGAAGTTTGGAACCACCAAGATTCTTCCTAGATATGGCCACCCGGCCAAACTGAGCAATGGGGGAGAAGAGCCTTGGTCAGGGAGGTGATCAAGAACCCGATGGTCACTTTGACAGAGCTCCAGAGTTCCTCTGTCTAGATGGGAGAACCTTCCAGAAGGACAACCATCTCTGCAGCACTCCACCAATCAGGCCTTTATGGTAGAGTGGCCAGACGGAATCCACTCCTCAGTAAAAGGCACATGACAGCCCGCTTGGAGTTTGCCCAAAGGTACCTAAAGGACTCTCAGACCATGAGAAACAAGATTCTCTGGTCTGATGAAACACAGGAGTGGATTCGGAACAAGTCTCAATGTCCTTGAGTGACCCAGCCAGAGCCCGGACTTGAATCCGATCGAACATCTCTGGAGAGACCTGAAAATAGCTGTGCATCGACGCTCTCTATCCAACCTGACAGAGCTTGAGAGGATCTGCAGAGAAGAATGGGAGAAACTCCCCAAATACAGGTGTTCCAAGCTTGTAGCGTCATACCCAAGAAGACTCAAGACTGTAATCACCGCTAAAGGTGCTTCAACAAAGTATTGAGTAAAAGGTCTGAATACTTACAGTTGAAGTCAGAAGTTTACATACACCTTAGCCAAATACATTTAAACTCAGTTTTTCACAATTCCTGACATTTATTCCTAGAAAAAAATCACTGTCTTAGGTCAGTTAGGATCAACAATTTAATTCAGCTTTTATTTCTTTCATCACATTCCCAGTGGGTCAGAAGTTTACATATACTTAATTAGTATTTGGTAGCATTGCCTTTAAATTGTTTAACTTGGGTCAAATGTTTTGGGTAGCCTTCCACAAGCTGCCCACAATAAGCTGGGTGAATTTTGGCCCATTCCTTCTGACAGAGCTGGGGTAACTGAGTCAGGTTTGTAGGCCTCCTTGCTCACACACGCTTTTTCAGTTCTGCCCACACATTTTCTATAGGATTGAGGTCAGGGCTTTGTGACAACACCTTGACTTTGTTGTCCTTAAGCCATTTTGCCACAACTTTGGAAGTATGCTTGGGGTCATTGTCCATTTGGAAGACCCATTTGCGACCAAGCTTTAACTTCCTGACTGATGTCTTGAGATGTTGCTTCAATATATCCACATAATTTTCCTCCTCGTGATGCCATCTATTTTGTGAAGTGCACCAGTCTTTCCTGCAGCAAAGCAGCCCCACAACATGATGCTGCCACCCCCGTGCTTCACGGTTGGGATGGTGTTCTTCGGCTTGCAAGCCTCCCCCTTTTCCCTCCAAACATAACAATGGTCATTATGGCCAAACAGTTCTATTTTTGTTTCAACAGACAAGAGGATATTTCTCCAAAAAGTACAATCTTTGTCCACATGTGCAGTTTCAAACCGTAGTCTGGCTTTTTTATGGTGGTTTTGGAGCAGTGGCTTCTTCCTTGCTGAGCGGCTTTCAGGTTGTGTCGATACAAGACTCGTTTTACTGTGGATATAGATACTTTTGTACCTGTTTCCTCCAGCATCTTCACAAGGTCCTTTGCTGTTGTTCTGGGATTGATTTGCACTTTTCACACCAACGTACGTTTATCTCTAGGAGCCAGATCGCGTCTCCTTCCTGAGCGGTATGACGGCTGCGTGGTCCCATGGTGTTTATACTTGCGTACTATTGTTTGTACAGATGAACGTGGTACCTTCAGGTGTTTGGAAATTGATCCCAAGGATGAACCAGACTTGTGGAGGTCTACAAGGTCTTGGCTGATTTCTTTTCACTTTCTCATGATGTCAAGCAAAGAGACACTGAGTTTGAAGATAGACCTTGAAATACATCCATATGTACACCTCCAATTGACACAAATGATGTCAATGAGCCTATCAGAAGCTTCTAAAGCCATGACATCATTTTCACAGTCAACTTAGTGTATGTAAACTAATGACCCACTGGAATTGTGATACAGTGAATTATAAGTGAAATAATCTGTCTGTAAACAATTATTGTAAAAATTACTTGTGTCATGCACAAAGTAGATGTCCTAACCGACTTGCAAAAACTATAGTTTCTTAACAATAAATTTGTGGAGTGGTTGAAAAACAAGTTTTAATGACTCCAACCTAAGTGTATGTAAACTTCCGACTTCAACTGTACGTAAAAGTAATATTTCAGTTTATTTTATTTTATACATTTGCTAAAAAACGATTTAATCAATTTTAAAATAAGGCTGTAATGTAACAAAATGTGGAAAAAGTTCATGAAAATAATTAGTCCAACCAAGAAATCAACTGTTAATTTTGTTTGAAGAGGTAGTTCTATAGTCTGTCCTTTCAACATCTACTGTAGAGTGACATCATCTGTCTGTCTGTGTGTGTCAAATCAAAATGTATTCGTCATGTCACAGGATACACTTGAAAAAGAGATTTCAATCTCAATGTGACCTTCTCTGGTTAAATAAAGGATAAATAACTAATAACCCCACACAGAGCCAAAACACTGCAGGACCAGAGGCATTTGAATGAGAGTCTTATTCGGTTAGCACTCTCTATCAAGCACTTCTCAGGGTGTGCAAAATTACCTACAAACCCCCTCTCTTTCCTCTTCTCACCTTTCATGTCACGCAAACAGCGCCAGGAGTACTGAGTAGCCAAGAGGGTCATATCTCTCCCTGTCTATCTCCCATACCCCATGGCTACGTTCACAATATTTTCCACTCTTTCCAGCTTATTTCGGGTCATTTTGAGCTCCATCAATTCAGAACACTGTCAGGACACGTTTATTGGAGGTGGAAAGAGACCCAGTGTGTCAGATCTCTACATAGACTAGTGGCACACTGGCCTCACTGTGAGAGAACATGAAACCAGATATTGTCCAGTCCAATCACCTCAGATCCACTCAGGAAGTCAACATACGAAATTATACCTCAGCTGTTTCACTTTTCTCCCCACTGCTGAACCCTCCTCACCCTGTGCAACCCCCAGCCCTCCCCTGCTACCCTCCCCTCGACCCCGAGCCTCCTCACCTGGCTGAGCTGGGTCTCCGAGTTGACGTAGATCTCACACACCTCGCAGTGGAAGTTCTTGCTGGGCACCCCCACGCTGCCCTTTGTGCCCAGGCGCTTGCTCTTGCAGGCCGAGCGCCCCCCAGCCCCCGCCATCTTCCCCCGGCGCCGCGGCTGGATGCTCTGGCCCTCCAGCATTTGTTTGTGCTTCGTACCTGGAGGAGTGGATTGGGAGGAAGAGAATGTCAGATACACTCTGGAGCAGGTACAGTATATATATATATATATATATATATATATATATATATATACAGTTGAAGTCGGAAGTTTACATACACTTAGGTTGGAGTCATTAAAACTCGTTTTTCAACCACTCCACAAATTTCTTGTTAACAAACAATAGTTTTGGCAAGTCGGTTAGGACATCTACTTTGTGCATGACGCAAGTAATTTTTCCAACAATTGTTTACAGACAGATTATTTCACTTATAATTCACTGTATCACAATTCCAGTGGGTCAGAAGTTTACATACACTAAGTTGACTGTGAAAATGATGTCATGGCTTTAGAAGCTTCTGATCGGCTAATTGACATAATTTGTGTCAATTGGAGGTGTACATGTGGATGTATTTCAAGGCCTATCTTCAAACTCAGTCCCTCTTCGCTTGACATAATGGGAAAATCAAAAGAAATCAGCCAAGACCTCAGAAAAAAAATTGTAGACCTCCACAAGTCTGATTCATACTTGGGAGCAATTTCCAAACGCCTGAAGGTACCACGTTCATCTGTACAAACAATAGTACGCAAGTATAAACACCATGGAACCACACAACTGTCATACCGCTCAGGAAGGAGACGCGTTCTGTCTCCTGGAGATGAATGTACTTTCGAGCAAAAAGTGCAAATCAATCCCAGAACAACAGCAAAGGATCTTGTGAAGATGCTGGAGGAAACAAGTACAAAAGTATCTATATCCACAGTAAAATGAGTCCTATATCGACATAACCTGAAAGGCAGCTCAGCAAGGAAGAAGCCACTGCTCCAAAACCACCATAAAAAAGCCAGACTACGGTTTGAAACTGCACATGGGGACAAAGATCGTACTTTTTGGAGAAATGTCCTCTTGTCTGATGAAACAAAAATAGAACTGTTTGGCCATAATGACCATCGTTATGTTTGGAGGAAAAATGGGGAGCCTTGCAAGCCGAAGAACACCATCCCAACCATGAAGCACGAGGGTGGCAGCATCATGTTGTGGGGGTGCTTTGCTGCAGGAGGGACTGGTGCACTTCACAAAATAGATGGCATCATGAGGAAGGGAAATTATGTGGATATATTGAAGCAACATCTCAAGACATCAGTTAGGAAGTTAAAGCTTGGTCGCAAATGGGTCTTCCAAGTGGACAATGACCCCAAGCATACTTCCAAAGTTGTGGCAAAATGGCTTAAGGACAACAAAGTCAAGGTATTGGAGTAGCCATCAAAAAGTCCTGACCTCAATCCCATAGATAATTTGTGGGCAGAACTGAAAAAGCGTGTGCGAGCAAGGAGGCCTACAAACCTGACTCAGTTACACCAGCTCTGTCAGGAGAAATGGGCCAAAATTCACCCAACTTATTGTGGGAAGCTTGTGGAAGGCTACCCGAAACATTTGACCCAAGTTAAACAATGTAAAGACAATTCTAACACTAATTGAGTGAATGTAAACTTCTGACCCACTGGGAATGTGATGAAAGAAATAAAAGCTGAAATAAATCATTCTCTCTACTATTATTCTGACATCTCATATTCTTAAAATAAAGTGGTGATCCTAACTGACCTAAGACAGGGAATTTTTACTAGGATTAAATGTCAGGAATTGTGAAAAACTGAGTTTGAATGTATTTGGCTAAGGTGTATGTAAACATCTGACTTCAACTGTATATATATTTGCCATTGGGGCAGAGAGAGAAAATTGCAATTTTAAAGCTAATTTCCTGCTATTCTACACATTTTCTGTAGATTTATTTTTTCTCAGTTTTAAAGCTAATAGCCTGTAATAAAAATAAATAAGTCATGGTATATGACGTGTTCTTATGCTATCTGAGGGGCTGCGGGGTGTGCTATGCCGGAGACTGTCGTGTTTGTACCACTGTTGTGTGCCTCCAGCTGGGATGTAGAGTTGACCGTGACCTTGCACACGGGACAGTGGAGGTGTGGCTTGATCCTCTTGGGGTCCTTGTCATCCTCACCCCCCTCTGTGCTGGAGGTGTCCGGCTGGCTGCCTGACTCCAGGGCTGTTCCAGGGGCCTCTGGGCCTTGCTCAGGGCCACTGGTGTCTGAGGCTCCGCTCTCTGAGGCCTGGGAGGAGTGGGACACCTCTCCCTGGGGCCCGGGGGACAGGGTGGCCAGCTCCATGGAGGACACCTCAGATACAGGGGTCAGCATCACAGAGCTGCTGCTGCCGGGGCTCTTGCCCAGCTTCACAGCCTCACAATTCACCACTCGCTCCAGGTCAGCAGGCAGCAGATCTGGGGAGGGGAAGGAGAGGAGTCAGTGGTCAGTCACTGAACATCACACTGGGTGGTTACGGAAGAGTGAAGAGCTTAATGCCTGAACAAAACCACCGAGGTCTACAGATGCTGTGTTAATCTAGTCTGTACCTCGGGGTTAAAAACAAATGCTGATAGTATAGCTGAAATGCTAACACATGAAACGCATTGGTAAATGCTCATTCCAATGTACTGCCTTCAAACGCTTCATATTACAGAACATGTTTATAGATTATGGAAACAGATTGTAAAAGCAGCATTGCAAGAAATACATTTGTGAGTGAAAAGTGACATCAAATAACGGTTGTTCTCATTTGAGGCTAACTTGGAGAATTTGCCCATTTCTGTTAAGTCATTTATCTATACATGACCATGAAGAGTTTGAAGGCAGAACATTGGAATTAACATTTACCAATGCATTTCATGTGTTAGCTTTGTGGCATTTTATCTATACTATCAGCCTTTGTTATTAACCCCGAGGGACAGACTAGACTAACACAGGGTGGATTTTCTCTCTCTCTCTCTCTCTCCTCTCTCTCTCTCTCTCTCTCTCTCTCTCTCTCTCTCTCTCCTCTCTCTCTCTCTCTCTCTCTCTCTCTCTCTCTCTCTCTCTCTCTCTCTCTCTCTCTCTCTCTCTCTCCTCTCTCTCTCTCTCTCTCTCTCTCCTCTCTCTCTCTCTCTCTCTCTCTCTCTCTCTCTCTCTCTCTCTCTCTCTCTCTCTCCTCTCTCTCTCTCTCTCTCCTCTCTCTCTCTCTCTCTCTCTCTCTCTCTCTCTCTCTCTCTCTCTCTCTCTCTCTCTCTCTCTCTCTCTCTCTCTCTCTCTCTCTCTCTCTCTCTCTCTCTCTCTCTCTCTCTCTCTCTCTCTCTCTAAATATCAATTGAAGGTCCTAGGGCTCAGTCAATTTAAACAAATGCATTGACTGGCGGGCCCAGCCCATAAGTCACTGGAGCTCCATTACGCATGCGCGCGCACACACACACACACACACACACACACACACACACACACACACACACACACACACACACACACACACACACACACACACACACACACACATATTATGACGACATTTTGTGACGTTTTGGACTTCGGTGAGGGGTTTTTCGGCTGTTCAGGCACAGAACATTTTTTCTGGAGGCAAGCCAAAGTTCGGAGCCGGAATCTACGCCCCTTCATCTGTGATTGTTCAACAGTAGGGATCCTTTAATAAAGTCTTTGTTGTCATTCAACGAGAGACGACTCGTTTTCATGCAAATTTTCCATTGAAAAATACTGCACCAACATCTTAGTTAGATGTAAAATTGCGCGACTAAGATCTCTTCGGAAAAAACGTCAACATTAATGACAGATTTCTTGAGTCATCTTAGATTAATTCTGACTATTTTGAGGAAGTGTATACTGGCTACGGCATCTCAAAATGGAAAAACAGTACTATTGCCGTTATTTCTCGTTTTTGGATCGGCTACCCGAATTCGGATAGGCGCCAGCCGAACTGAAGCACCCTCTCAAACACCCTCCACAATCCTACTGGCCCCATTGATTTTCTCTTCTAAGTCCCAGAGTAAATTCATCATGGAGATAAGGACTCTTCCTTATCGTTCTCCTTCCGGAGGAGAAGGAACCCTAGAAGGCTGAGATTAGACAATACTTTCTCTCTGTAATGTGATGCGAGACTGACCCCTGGGAGATTCAGGTCCCCCCTCCAGCAGGAGATTGGTATGATCCTGGGCTTATGTGAAAGACAAAGATCGGGCCACCTGAGAAGACTCTGGAGGGGAGGGATAGCGATCAATGGATTTAGCAGGAGGCCCAGAGAGGACAGAGGATTGTGGGAATTAGTCCCTCCTCAGATGCCTTAAACTCATGAAGGGTTTTATTCTGAGCAGGAATGTTTAAGGTATCGTATCGGTGTTCACTTAAAGTGCCTTCAGAAAGTATTCACACCCCTTGACTTTTTCCACATTTTGTTGTGTTACAGCCTGAATTGTAAATTTATTAAATTGAGATTTTGTGTCACAACACCCCATCGTTTCTAAGTTGAATAATTATTTTCAATATGTTTACAAATTAATAAAAAATGAAAAGTTCAAATGTCTTGAGTCAATAAGTATTCAACCCCTTTGTTATGGTAAGCCTAAATAATCTCTGGAGTAAAAATGTGCTTAACAAGTCACGTAATAAATTGCATGGATTCACTCTGTGTGCAATAATAGTCTTTAACATGATTTTTTAATGACTACCTCATCTCTGTACCCCACAATTATCTGTAAGGTCCCATTCCAGTCACTACAAAGATGCAGGCATCCTTCCTAACTCAGTTGCCGGAGAGGAAGGAAATGGCTCAGAGATTTCACCAGGAATCCAGTGGTGACATTAAAACAGTTACAGAGTTTAATGGCTGTGATCGGAGAAAACTGAGGATGGATCAACAAAATTGTAGTTACTCCACAATACTAAATGACAGAGTTGTCACGTCCTGACCCTAGTAAGATGTCATGTTCTATAGTAGGGCAGGGCGTGACAGGGGGTGTTTTTGGGCTGATCTATGTTTTCTAGTTCTATGTTGTAATTCTAGTTTGTCTATTTCTAGGTTGGGGTTTATTGGGTTGACCTTCAATTGGAGGCAGCTGGTCCTCGTTGCCTCTGATTGGAGGTCATATTTAGTAGGGGTGTTTCTGCATGTTGTTTGTGGGTTAGTGTCTTTTGAGTAGTGTGTTGTACTCTCTGCGTCACGGTTTGTTGTTTTGCATTTTCTAGTATTTCAGTGTGTTGCATTCAGTTTCACATTTAATAAATATGTGGAACTACAAAAACGCTGCATCTTGGTCCGCTCCTTATAACAACTGTGACAAGAGTGAAAAAAAGGAAGCCTGTACAGAATAAAAATATTCCAAAACATGCATCCTGTTTGCAATAAGGCACTAAAGTAAAACTGCAAAACATGTGGCAAAGAAATTAACTTTATGTCCTGAATACAAGGCGATATGTCCCCTTGTCCGTGAGAGATTTACATGGTTATAAAAACGTCACGCAAGGGTAAGCCAACACGAAACACAGCGCTTATTTTAAGTTTTTCGATTGGAACCATTTCCCTGTTTGACCACTACGTTTTATGGGTATAACGACACCTCCACTGAGGGGCTCTATAAATACTGTATAAGGACTAACTCTGTAAGAACTTCTGGTAAATTCCTCCCACATTGGTGCACATTATACAAATGGATATAAAACATGATACAGCTTGACTTTGAAACGTCCAACAACTCAAAATCAAATAATACCCTTACCTCCTAGACCTTAAATGTCTTAAAAAGAAAAACGACCATGGCAGTGATGTTGCAGAGTAGCACGACACAGATACATCTTTGGGTAAGCACAAGGACTCCCTTTGGGCAACACCTTCTGTCAGTCAGTGTCCTCCTCACTCATTCCAAATGTTCCCTGACTGACTGACGTGACTGTCACCCCAACGCTGGCTCTAAGGCCAGTGTATTGGCAGTGAAGAGCCCCACACTGTCTGAGGAGTGGAGGGCTACAAATCCCTCTCCTGCAAAGAATCGATGTTCAGATCGATGCCTTGTTGCGAGTCATTCGCTTATTTGACCATGGAAAGGCAGAACAGTCCAATTAAATCAGCGTGTAGGGCTCAGACTGTAAACCGTGCAGTATCTGAATACTGTATCTGTAAACTGTAGAGTCAGAGAGTATTGACTACATGACAGAGCTGACTGTTGTCATAGAGCTAGTAGCTATATTAATGTTCTGATTAGAAGACTGTTAAACAAGCTCACACACTAGCGGAGTAGTGGTGAGCCCTCACAACCATGTTCATTAAACCAGCAGTGTGTAAGCCACACACACACACACACACACACACACACACACACACACACATACACACACACACACACACACACCAGCTTGTCTAGAATCACTAGTCCGTGACACTCTTAAAGAAAATGGACAACTTCCTCAAGGGAAATCCACACTATATTTCATAATTACAGAGGCGTCTGAGTCCTGTTCCCCTTGGAGACAGCTTCAACAAAAGAGTCAATCAAACGCTGAGGTGATTGATGGTTGTCATTGACGATGCCGACCAGCCCAGTGTCTCTAGGCACCAGTATGCCGATCTCTCTCTCTCTCTCGCGCTCTCTTCTCAAATGGAAAATCATTCAATAAAATAATAATAATCCTTTTTATCAGCCTAATCGAGGTGTAGATTACATGGCACATGCCAGTGTTCTAACTTGTAACACAGCTGCATGGGACTTCTACTAATGCGACTCAGTGCATCCAATGGCAATGTCTGTAATAGTCGACTAGTGTGGATATGATGGAATCTAGCCCTTGATTGGTTCTCAATGGGCGACAACATGGGCATTATGGTCCGATTGGCACCTGCCATGCTGAGTTTGATGACAGACAGAGATAATTTCAGTGTTAATTTTGAGTGTTCTCCAATTACAGTTTGGCATTGTAGCGCTCGCCGCCAATGGCTCGCTCTGCTGCATTTCAATTTCACATCGGGCCAATCACACAATGTGGCTTATTAAAGAGCGCACCTCCTTGCAAAATTGCCCCAGAACTGTAAAATGATTTACAACATAAAAAAATAGGCACAGCTTATCTACTTTCTCTTTCCACCGCCTCTCTTGTTCCCCCTCTCCTCTACCCCATCTCTCACTCTACCTTTCATTCATTTAATCTTATCTCTCATTTTCTACTCTTTTCGTCCCAGCCGCTGCATCCCCCCTTTCAGACCTTGCTCTACGACGACAGAATATTAAAATTAGATTTGATGAGAGAGAGCGTTATCTTGCTCCCAGTCCTTTGTCCAGTTTCTCCTCTCAGAGAGAGAGAGAGAGTGAGTCAGTGAGCGCTGGGGGAAAGGAAAGTGTAGACTCTCTCCCAACACACACCTCACTTCACCCTGATACCTTCCTATCTCTCCTCACTAATATTCCCTCTAGCATCAGAAATAAATTAGAAATTCAGGTCTTACAGTAATATTTTTCAGGCCAGAGTGGTGGAGGGATAGATGGAGGGAGGGAGGGATGAAGGATATACAGGATACAGGAGGACACTAGTCTAGAAGACAGATCCTCGAGTCCCATCGCTGCAGATGGATAAACAGGGCTTCTGAACCTAAATGAGATCAATCATGTAATGTAATGGATGCTCTCGACTGACTTCATCAAAAGACTACCGCTACATTTCATTGTATTGGTCCCAGACTCAGGAGATATATCCACAGTCTGGTCAGGTCCATTGTGGGGGGTTTCTCTCATGTCACAAACAGTACGCCTGCGTCCCAAATATCACCCTATTCCCTATGTGGTGTGCTACTTTTGACCAGTCAAAAATAGTGCACTACATAGAGAATAGGGTGCCATTTGGGACACCGCTTATATAAGTGTGCTGCAGTCAGATCCCTCCTTGACTTCACAGGACTCTTTAGGAACTCCTGTACAGGGACCAGGCCTTTCTCTACAAGCATGGCAAACAGAGGGGAAGGGTGCAGGGAAAGTAAATTGAGAAAGTTGGGGGTAAGCAAACAATCCCCCAGGCTCAGAGCCACCATTCACCACAGGGGACAGATTGGATATAAGGCCCAGCCGGGAGGGACCTGGGGACCACTGGGGGTTACGATTGATTGTTTGGAGGCACCGCCGTCCTACCCTCTTATACCCATGTTCCTGATCATGGTGTATGTGTGGGACAGGCCCTCCTGTTGTTAGACTTTAAACAGCAGACATTAAATAACACAGTAGAGAGGAGAGGGAGAGAGAGAGAGAGAGAGAGAGGAGAGAGAGAGAGGAGAGAGAGAGAGAGAGAGAGGGAGAGAGAGAGGGAGAGGGAGAGGGAGAGGGAGAGGAGGAGGGAGGAGAGAGAGAGAGAGAGAGAGGGAGCGGGAGAGAGAGAGAGATGGAGAGAGAGAGAGAGAGAGAGAGAGATAGAGAGGGAGAGAGATGATAGCATCAAGAAATAATAATGACAAAGTACCGGAAGAGATGAGAAAGTGATGGAGGGAAAGGGATGAGATGAAGGGAGAGGGATAGAGGAGGAGGAAGATGGGAGGACCGGAGAGAAATGGGAGGAGAGGAGACAGATGAAAGGAAGAAAGAGGGATTAGGGGTGGAAAGAAAGCAGATGGATAAGAGGTAGGATAGAGAAGAGTAAAGGGGGAAAGAGAGGGATGAGGGAAGATAAGTGAGCAAAGGGGAAAAGCAGAAAACATCAACAGAAAAAGGAGAGAAAAATTGAAAGAACGATCAACTACACAGAGTGAATATAGATAGGTTTCTGTTCTTCCCTTTTCTCCCTCTCACTATCACTTAACTTACTCGTTGCCTCCATCGGGCCTGTGTCCATGAGTGCGGGGAGGGTCTCAGTGGGAAGTGTAATAGTTGCAGCAGTCTTAGCCCTCTCCCTGTCCCGTTCTCGGTCTCGTTCCCGGTCTCTCTCCCTGCCTGTGGTCGTGGCTTCCCCAAGTCGACGCTGACGGTTCTTCTGGGTCTCCATGGCTTTCAGCTTCCGGGCATGTTTATGCCCCTTATAGTGTGCTTCTGCCTGGTTCTGGAAGGGACCCCACAGAGAGCAGAAACACCACAGGAAGGTTAGCAGTAACACTCATCCATAAATTGCTGTAAGACATGCACTTTTAAAACCCTCAAATATACAGTACCTCTGCAAAAATAGAGATGACATTTTCATCTTTACACACAAGACCTGGGTTCAAATACTATTTAGGACATTTCAATTACTTTCAAAGACACTTGGAAGTGAATATTTAGATATTTTTTATTTGAAAAGACAAGTAGTTGAATATTGGAATGTATTTGGAAATATCTTGGAAAGTATTTGAAAATACTCCAATACACTGTCTCAAATCCACTCCCATGCATTTAACCCAGGCATTTGTAATAGGGTATTAATAGAACATTATTTGAAAATACTTTTAAATGGAAGTAGTTGAATAGGGAAACATTATTTGAAAATGTTCAAATACACAGAAAATAATTATTGAAATAACAAATATTCAAATACGTATTTGAACCATGGCCTGACACACACACACACACACACACACAAACACACACTGCTGCCTGTGTGGAGGAGAGAGTCTGTTCCTACCTGATAAGAGCACTGGCACAGTGGGAGGCCAGAGGTATAATTGCAAGTGGAATGTGCAAAAAGAGACAGGATTCTATCTCCAAATCAGAATACTAAATAGGCACGCTGAGACAGACCCTGCAAGACCGCACGCACGCACGCACGCACGCACCCCACACTACATACCAAGCGTACTGTACACACGTGCATACACAAATGAACTGCACACACACCCAGTAGAGAACACACACATTCTGTCACATTCTCAGACACACTCAAAACACACACATACATTCTCAAAAATGGACATACACACACTCTGCAGCACATTTTACCTTCACATTTTAATAATTCTCATGACCCAGCTCAATCCATGAGAAAATCCCCCGCTATCAGAGCAAATAGAAATAGCAGATGAATCGATGAAGAGATCTCTCATTAAAATGTAAACAGGCTTTGAGCTGAGACCTGTATTGGACTAATACCACCTCAGCATTGTTGGAGTGATGGATGACTACAAAGAAGGATACATGACTAACAAGGCATTACATGCCCCCACAAACACACATACATACATACCCCCACAGACAGTCACATATATTTATTCTCTCTCTCTCTCTCTCTCTCTCTCTCTCTCTCTCTCTCTCTCTCTCTCTCTCTCTCTCTCTCTCTCTCTCTCTCTCTCTCTCTCTCTCTCTCTCTCTCTCTCTCTCTCTCTCTCAAACAGAACCTCACCATAAATCAAATGTTTGTTTTGACATACTGCATTAGTTCTGGGTGGAGTGGTGTCAGTAGTTCAAGCTTTCATCTAGACTAATGTTCATTACTGTAAGAATACAGTTTGGTACAATTTTCACAAGTTTGTGGTGAATTGTCAAAACTCTTGGTACAAAACTCCCAACTGGTAACACTTGTAACACAGCCAGTCTTACATTCAAAACCTTTCATTGTGCATTCATTTTGTTTGGAGACATCGTTCACCTCACAACCATTGATACAACATAGAAGTTTACTGTGAACGTAATGAGTACATTAGTTTAATCACCAAAACACAACATCATGATATCTTCTCAATGCAGTTATTTTAACAACCCGTTAGCAATAGCACAAATGTAAGATAAATGTTTCGAAATTGCTATTTGAATGTAGATGCTACAGTACTGTAAATTACAGTACATTACACTGTTTTCACATTAGGCAATACACTTGTACTACCCATTAAAATTGACTGAACATCAAATTTCCATAATTTCTATCCCATGTGTGATCAAAGGTGTGATCATTAAAGACATCTTTCCCAATGTAACAAATTAAATAAATGACAAGCATCATGTTTAGCAGGCACTATTTTGCATCACGCCTGTCTTGAGCATATGGCCATAGGTTGTCATCGAAATCACAGTAAATATCCTTATTATTCATGCACCTGGGGAAAAACCTTTTGGTATGGTGAATCCAAGCCTGACATAGGTCTGGGTTGATGTTATTTCATGCCTTACCGATGCCCTGAAGGAGGGTGGTATGTTTATGGAGATAGCAATCGTACATCTTCCACCTGTATTGTAATCGTGTATTGTACTTTACAGTATTGTATTTTACACATGTATTGTAGTGTTCCTGGACATGGCTCAGTTCGTAAGAGCATGGCACTAGCAACACCAGAGTTGTGGGTTCGATTCCCACTGGGGACACATACCAAAATGAGTGGACTTTTGTCACTTTGGATAAATGGTATATATTATGGTATTACAGAACTGTGTCAGACAGTGTCAAAAAGATCCGAGCAACTTCATTCTGGGGATGCATTTCTTTCTTGTTTTGGACTTTCTGGATGATTTACCTATTGGTATTGTATTGATAAAATGATTACTGCACTGTAGGACCTAGAAACACAAGCATTTCACTGCACCTGCTGTAACATCTGCTTATATGTGTACGCGACCAATAAACTTTGATTTGATTCGTTACAAACAGTATTTCTCTTGATCTTGTCAATACAGGATCAGATTTTGTTTTTCAACTTACTGTGAAGTGAAAACGTAATAGTCATCATCAAAGCAGTACATTCGAGTATATACATTTTATGTTTCTACTTTACAGACACACATTTTATTGATAGTTTTCTAAATCTGTAGTAGACAAACCAGTTTAAATGTAAAATCTATAGGTTTAACAAACGGATTAAGTAATAGTAAAATATATTTTTACAAAACAGAAGAGAATCATATCAAAAGTAATGATATGATAGTAAAGCATTGTGAAATTATTTTACATATAGATGTATTGAAATGTGAAACATGTATTTTTAGATGAAACACTGATTAAGATTGGTGACAAAGTGACTGTATGATTTGGTGTGTTGTACTTAGTCAGTTGAAAATGTGAGTTTGAAACAACTGCCTGTTTGATGATCTGTTTTGAGTTTTGTTCTAAGAGTTATGAAAATTAACCATATACTTGTGAAAATTGCACCACATGCTTGTGAAAATTGCACCAAAAAAAAAAAAAAGAAAATCTTTTCGCTCCTGGAGGCTGATTGGCTGAAACCATGGTGACTGTGAAATATCAAGGCTACTGCACAAACAGCAGTAGCCTTGCTAGCTCAGAATTGATCAAGTAAATGCATTCCTCACTCTGGCTGTCTGTGTGTTCTGTTCTGTCATGATCTCATAATGATGACCTCACAGTCGTCTCTCTATCCAGCTCCTCTTCAGAATTCGAAGAATTTCCTATCTCGCCATATAAATGCAAATAAGTCCGAAAATAACCCAAGCCGCAAATAGACCTGAAATAAATAGTGGGGCAGAAATTAGAAAGAAGAGAAAGAGTGGGTTCTACTTTGATGGGCAAGCCAATGAAGGAATCCTAAGTGTTAGAGAGAAGTGTGGAAGTGACTCACCCTGTTCAATTAGGCTTCTCTCACACAATGAGAGCTTCTCATTAGAATGAATACAACACACTGATGCTCCTTTTGGTTTTGTATCTTCTCTCAACTGCCTCAGCCTCCATAAAAACCTTAATAGCCATGGTACCGCACGCAGGCACGCACGCACGCAGGCACGCACTCACGCAGGCACGCACTCACGCAGGCAGGCACGCACGCAGGCACGCAGGCAGACACGCACGCAGGCAGGCACGCACTCACGCAGGCACGCACGCAGGCACGCAGGCAGACACGCACGCAGGCACGCAGGCACGCATGCACGCAGGCACACCACACACACGCACGCAGGCAGGCACGCATGCAGGCACGCAGGCAGACACGCACGCACGCAGGCACACACGCAGGCACGCACGCACGCAGGCACGCACACCACACACACACGCACGCAGGCACGTCTCATATGACAACAAAGCAATGTGGGTAAAAGTAAAGACCAAGGCAGATCAGATCCATCAGAACCATGGTCCTTGGCTATATGCAGTTGAATATGTCCACTGTGTACATTATTAACAAACCAAATGATGTACCTACTGTTCTGTGTCAGGAGCTCTGGCTATAAATAAACCACCAGCCACCATCAACACTTCTATAAACACTACTTGGACTATAATACTTCACCATGTCGTCTGACTGATCGGTCGTGAAAATGCTTATGAGATTATTGTGCTGTGACAAATCAGCTCTGCTCTCTTTCAGCCTCCGTACGTTCTCCGTTCTCCGTTCTCCAGTCCAACTCCGAGCCATACAGTACGAGACACACGGAGAGACAGGGAGACACAGGGAGTGTGAAATGAACATTAGCATGAGCACTTAGCATTTTAAAGGCACTGACTGTCACGCCACACTACCAGACATGAATGCAGGCTTTGAGACTGTAATGAAAAGCGCTATAGAAGTTGATTAAATTCTTATTACGTTCTCTAAATAAGGCCTCTTTCTAGATCACCGTCTGACTATTCCATGTGCTACATCGAATGTACGTTAACAACAAATATTCTTTCTATTTCAAATAAACATGACAGAGTGTGGAGCTAATAAACAATATCTAATAATAAACAGTATACAATATACTGTAAATAAATCCTTATATAGAGATCTCCTCATTTTCCCATTTGAAGTTTATTTACAGTTTGGCTGAGGAAGTTTTCCTCCTCCCTT
This sequence comes from Salmo trutta, assembly GCF_901001165.1. Lineage (NCBI taxonomy): Eukaryota > Metazoa > Chordata > Actinopteri > Salmoniformes > Salmonidae > Salmo > Salmo trutta. The sequence goes on from NC_042988.1 coordinate 12,356,332, forward strand.
TAATAGGCTGTTTAAAGCTCAGTGTCCCCTGTCTTCTCATCCCCCCTCAAACCCCCAGACCTGACACCTCTCTCCGACTGTAGCTGGCGCTGTGCGGAGGGAGGATGGGAATGGGATTTGCTCTACCGTGTGAAGCCTGGAGAGAACGCCTGCCACTGCCTGCTCTGCTTTCCTTTCCCCCTCAGCCTCAGCTCACCCTCTTCTGTGTCTCTGCTCCTCTTTGAAGATCAAGCCTCAAGAGGATGTGTGTGTGAAACAGTGTTTGTGTGTTCCTCTGTGTGTATGTGTGAGAGAGAGGGACAGGGAGAAAGACAGAGTTTTTTATTTTATTTTAAATCAGCCTTTGCCCAACTCTTAGGTGTTTGTGTGTTTCCTAAGACATTTCATTTTATTGGTTGTTTGTTTATGTGACTGTGTGTCGTGACTGTGTGTGTGTGTGTGTGTGTGTGTTTGAGGTGGCAGGAATGGGAGAAATCAAAAGAGGAGATGAGAATGTGGGCTCCTGCCTGGGCTCGTGATTGTTTCTGCTCTTTGCTGATAAATGGAAGCTTTCCCTGCTGTCTAATCCCTCGCACCAAAACAACCTACCGCAGTACACACACACACACACACACACACACACACACACACACCAGATATCCAGAAATACAGAAAAGCAGATGAATACCTTACGATTAATAATAAGAACATTTCACACAGAGGAACACACATGCACACACTCACGAGCGCGTGGATACACACACACAAACACACGCATGCGCGCTCCGAGCCCGACTGGACTCCCTATCAGCCACCACAGATAAGCTGCTGTGAGTCAGTGAGGATGATAAGAGCTCAGGTAATTTGGAACGGCTTTATTTTCTTAAAACATTAAAGAAGATAGAAGGAAGGAACAAATAAATCTGTATTTATTCTAACTGTCAAATCTACCAACTACAGTCTGCAACTCACTTTCCTTCTCCCTTACTTGCTCTCTCTTTTCTCTCTCTCCCTCTCGCAGACACGCACGCACGCGCGCACGCACGCACGCACACACGCACACACGCACACACACACACACACACACACACACACACAAAGCACTCTCTTACCGTGGAGTTGAAGCGCAGGTGACAGATGTTGCAGGAGATGATCTGTTTCTTCTTGAGTGGCTGAGGTACGCCAAACGTGTGGTTGATCACCGCCTTCTGCACCGGGTCCATCTGCAGGACAGACAGGAGACCAGGGGTTAAATCTATCAGTCCATCCGTGACCTCTGACCCCTGAAACCCCTATAAATCCACTGGGTTTGACTACAACAAAACTGCATGGAGAATTGGAGATACAACTAAAATCAGCCTGAGGATACAATGACATGCGAGCTCTGATGCAGGGCAGTATAGTGGGAAGTAGTTAGAGAAACGGACTTTGGGCAGACAATATATACGATATGTCACATGAGTTTTACTGTCTACGTGCCTAAAGGCTTCAGAGATTCCTGAGGAAGGGAAGATATTCTCTCCCCATCACAGCTGATAGAGGGTGTGAGGCCAGAGACAGGGCTTGATTAGAATGGCTGGATTGCACGATGACAGCTGATTTCAGTGTGGCCCTCATCAGCACAGTATCAAATATAACCATCACCCTGGATTCTTCCCCAGCCTGGCGTCTGGCTCGAACCGCACTGCCCTCTCCTCAGAGACAGAGAGGGAGGTGGAGGGTGGCTGTGGAGGGCTGGGTTGGAACAATGTGCTGGGCAAGTCATGTTACACTCAGTGTAACCAGACATATGTCTTCCCTGGCATCACTGAGTGTGTGGATGGCACTGGCTATTGTCTGATACACAACACTAAACAATGGCTGCCCCTCAATACACACACGCACGTGCGTGCGTGCACACACACACACACACACACACACACAGAAAAAAGCTCTGTTTCTGTGTTGACTGTAAGTAATCTGTTTTCAAAGGCCAGGTGTGGTGGGGTGTGGAATAGAAACAACCTTAAACACACCTGTCTTCCAAACCCCGTCCTGTGCAACACTGCCTGCCTGCTGTTCCCTCAAGAGTAACCCTACGCCCCTCTATTCTGGCTCCTTAAACAACGCGGTGCAGTGCTGCTACCTCGGGGAGTAACTAACCTTTCCCTTCCGAAGCCAAAACTGTGTCATGGAAACAGAGCTCCTCTAGACTGTGCCCTCTGGCCACCTTCACAGGGTACGCCGCACACAACTATTTGTTTTAGGGAGCTGAGAGAATGTGGCCGTTGTTCGCCTGCAGCCATCCTGAACATGCCGGTATAAATGCACCTATTGTCCGGCCCTCTTCCTCTCTCCCCCCTCCCCCTCCGCAGACAGGAGCTATCTCACGGCGGGCCGCAGCTGAAACGATGATTGAAGTGCAGGGGAGGTGCAGGGGGAGACTGAGGTCTATTTAGCTCGTGAGACAGGTGCATTCATCTTCCCCCTGCACACGCCCCGAACAAAGTGTGCCTCTGCCTCAACGGGCCCCAGAGAACATGAATGTCACCATTGAGACTGGGTCTGAGTCCCAAATGCCACCCTATTCACTATGTCGTGCACTACTTTTGACCAGGGCCGGTAGTGCACTAAACTGGGAATAGGGTGCCATTTAGGACACAGCCTAGGAAAGAGGAAAGGTGAGACTGGAAGAGGGCGAAGGGTCCTAGTGATTAATGCCATAGCTGTATTGGTCTGCTGTGTGTTATATTAGCTAGGTCACATAGCCGCTATAGGCTAATTATTCTGTGCCAGAAGTCTGAGGTGGGTGTTATTTGCTGTTATTAACTCTTGAAGGCTGGTTGAATTCTAGGGAGTTGGTGGCAAGCGAAAGGCTATGTAGCACATCTGCTAGCTGAATGCTAGAGAAGTAGTGGTTCACAGATGACTTCATAGTCTGGTGATACTGTCGTTTTCTTGTGGTGTGTTTTTCTCTGTGCTGGAAGGCAGGTTGTATGAATAACTACTGCTCTGACTGGTTGGCTAGTTTACTCCCTGGCTTTGTGATTGGCTAGGCAGGGTTAGACACGTGCACGCTCCCAGACCACCATCCGATACAGGACACGTGCACGCTCCCAGACCACCATCCGATACAGGACACGTGCACGCTCCCAGACCACCATCTGATACAGGACATGTGCACGCTCCCAGACCACCATCCAATACAGGACACGTGCACGCTCCCAGACCACCATCTGATACAGGACATGTGCACGCTCCCAGACCACCATCTGATACAGGACATGTGCACGCTCCCAGACCACCATCTGATACAGGACATGTGCACGCTCCCAGACCACCATCCGATACAGGACACGTGCACGCTCCCAGACCACCATCCGATACAGGACACATGCACGCTCCCAGACCACCATCCGATACAGGACACGTGCACGCTCCCAGACCACCATCCGATACAGGACAGGTGCACGCTCCCAGACCACCATCCGATACAGGACACGTGCACGCTCCCAGACCACCATCCGATACAGGACATGTGCACGCTCCCAGACCACCATCCGATACAGGACACGTGCGCGCTCCCAGACCACCATCCGATACAGGACAAGTGCGCGCTCCCAGACCACCATCCGATACAGGACACGTGCACGCTCCCAGACCACCATCCGATACAGGACACGTGCACGCTCCCAGACCACCATCCGATACAGGACACGTGCACGCTCCCAGACCACCATCTGATACAGGACACGTGCACGCTCCCAGACCACCATCTGATACAGGACACGTGCACGCTCCCAGACCACCATCCGATACAGGACACGTGCACGCTCCCAGACCACCATCCGATACAGGACATGTGCACGCTCCCAGACCACCATCCGATACAGGACACGTGCACGCTCCCAGACCACCATCCGATACAGGACACGTGCACGCTCCCAGACCACCATCCGATACAGGACATGTGCACGCTCCCAGACCACCATCCGATACAGGACATGTGCACGCACCCAGACCACCATCCGATACAAGACATGTGCACGCTCCCATACCACCATCTGATACAGGACATGTGCACGCTCCCAGACCACCATCCGATACAGGACATGTGCACGCTCCCAGACCACCATCCGATACAGGACATGTGCACGCTCCCAGACCACCATCCGATACAGGACATGTGCACGCTCCCAGACCACCATCCGATACAGGACATGTGCACGCTCCCAGACCACCATCTGATACAGGACATGTGCACGCTCCCAGACCACCATCCGATACAGGACACATGCACGCTCCCAGACCACCATCCGATACAGGACATGTGCACGCTCCCAGACCACCATCTGATACAGGACACATGCACGCTCTTAGACCACCATCCGATACAGGACATGTGCACGCTCCCAGACCACCATCTGATACAGGACATGTGCACGCTCCCAGACCACCATCTGATACAGGACATGTGCACGCTCCCAGACCACCATCTGATACAGGACATGTGCACGCTCCCAGACCACCATCTGATACAGGACATGTGCACGCTCCCAGACCACCATCTGATACAGGACATGTGCACGCTCCCAGACCACCATCTGATACATCATTATGTTTAGAGGAAAAATGGGGAGCCTTGCAAGCTGAAGAACACCATCCCAACCGTGAAACACGGGGGTGGCAGCATCATGTTGGGGGGGTGCTTTGCTGCAGGAGGGACTGGTGCACTTCACAAAATAGATGGCATCATGAGGAGGAAAATTATGTGGATATATTAAAGCAACATCTCAAGACATCAGTCAGGAAGTTAAAGCTTGGTCGCAAATGTGTCTTCCAAATAGACAATGACCCCAAGCATACTTCCAAAGTTGTGGCAAAATGGCTTAAGGACAACAAAGTCAAGGTATTGGAGTGGCCACAAAGCCCTGACCTCAACCCTATAGAAAATGTGTGGGCAGAACTGAAAAAGCGTGTGCGAGCAAGGAGGCCTACAAACCTGACTCAGTTACACCAGCTCTGTCAGGAGGAATGGACCAGACTTCACCCAACATATTGTGGGAAGCTTGTGGAAGGCTACCCGAAACATTTGACCCAAGTTAAACAATTTAAAGGCAATGCTACCAAATACTAATTGAGTGTATGTACACTTCTGATCCACTGGGAATGTGATGAAAGAAATAAAAGCTGAAATAAATCCTTCTCTCTACTATTATTCTGACATTTCACATTCTTAAAATAAAGTGGTGATCCTAACTGACTTAAGACAGGGAATTTTTCCTAGGATTAAATGTCAGGAATTGTGAAAACTGAGTTTAAATGTATTTGGCTAAGGTGTATGTAAACTTCCGACTTCAACTGTACACTATACAGGCTAATTGGGCATGGATGTAGACAGTACGTTGTCAGTATGAATGGCCAGTCAGATACACTACATGGCCAAAAGTATGTGGACACCCCTTCAAATGAGTGGATTTAGCTATTTCAGCCACACCCGTTACTGACAGGGGTATAAAATCGAGCACACAGTCATACAATCTACATAGACAAACATTGGCAGTAGAATGGCCTGTACTGAAGAGCTCAGTGACTTACAATGTGGCACTGTCACCCTTTCTTTACCATTCGGCCATCAGATTTGCCACCAATGCTCCTTATAGGACACATCACTGCACGGTCATCTCTGTATACCTGTCGCAAGACCCCCTGGTTGATGCTTATTTATAAAACCCTCTTAGGCCTCACTCCCCCCTATCTGAGATATCTACTGCAGCCCTCATCCAGTCACATTCTGTTAAAGGTCCCCAAAGCACACACATCCCTGTGTCGCTCCTCTTTTCAGTTCACTGCAGCTAGCGACTGGAACGAGCTGCTACAAACACTGAAACTGTACAATTTTATCTCAATCTCTTCATTCAAATACTCAATCATGGACACTCTTACTGACATATGTGGCTGCTTTGAGTGATGTATTGTTGTCTCTACCTTCTTGCCCTTTGTACTGTTGTCTAAGCCCAATAATGTTTGTACCATGTTTTGTGCTGCTACCATGTTGTGCTGCTACCATGTTGTTGTCATGTTGTTGCTACCATGCTGTGTTGTCATGTGTTGCTGCCTTGCTATGTTGTTGTCTTAGGTCTCTCTTTATGTAGTGTTGTCTCTCTTGTTGTGATGTGTGTTTGTCCTATATTTATATACACTACCGTTCAAAAGTTTGGGGTCACCTAGCGAGGTCCATACAGAAATGATTTGTAGAGATCGGTGTGAAAGAACTTGACTAGCACAGACTAGCACAGAACTTGACTGCACAGAGCCCTGACCTCAACCCCATCAAACACCTTTGAAATGAATTGGAACACCAACTGCGAGCCAGGTCTAATCACCCAATATCAGTGCCCGACCTCACTACTGCTCTTGTGGCTGAATGGAAGCAAGCAATGTTCCAACATCTTGTGGAAAGCCTTCCCAGAAGAGTGGAGGCTGTTATAGCAGCAAAGGGGGGACCAACTCCATATTAATGCCCATGACTTTGGAATGAGATGTATGACAAGCAGATGTCCACATACTCTCTCTCTCACACACACACTTTGGAATGAGATGTATGACAAGCAGATGTCCACATACTCTCACACACACACACACACACACACACACACACACACACACACAGAGAGAGAGAGAGAGAGAGAGACAGAGCCATACTGTCTGTAAGAGAAGGATCAAAGACTCACAATTTCTTAATTCTAGATACAGAAGCATCTGAAGCAATGTAACCAGCAGACTGCAGGTGTGTAAAGCTGTGTGGCTTATAGGTGTGTTCGACAACAAAGATATGTGGACTTATCTCTGGGATGCTGGTATTAAATATTCCATGATGCTGAGGGGGAAAACACTCTAGGAATAATGATTATACCTCAAAGCCCAGGACAAATGAAAAGTTCCAACTACTACTGTCACGCCCTGACCATAGAGAGCCTTTCTATTTCTCTATTTGGTCAGGTCAGGGTGTGATTTGGGTGGGCAATCTAGTTTTCTTATTTCTTTGTTTGGCCGGGTATGGTCCCCAATCAGAGGCAGCTGTCTATCGTTGTCTCTGATTGGGGATCTTACTTAGGCAGCCCTTTTCCCACCTGTGATTGTGGGATCTATCTATGTGTAGTTGCCTGCGAGCACTACGTAGCTTCACGTTTCGGATTTTTGGTGCTTTATTGTTTTCTGTGTATTTCACTTCTCAAAATAAAGATGATGGAACCATACCACGCTGCACTTTGGTCCGACAATTCTTATATCGAGCGTGACAACTACAGGCCGTAATGAGCATTTTCAAAACAACACAGTCAACAACAACAACATATATACAAAACAGCGATGTTGAGGTCTTTCAAAAGTAGAATATGCAAATAATATGCAAATAAGAAAATAATGTCATTGTATTCCACTCAACTAATTACTCTTTTTTTTACGGTTATTTTTAAATGAAATTTTTTCCACAATTTGTTTGTATAATTTTTCCATGGTAGATATTCAAGCATATTTAAATTTCATACATTGCCAATATATATATCCCTTTCCCACCCCCTCCATACTCCCCTTCCCACCCTCTCAAATTATTATATGTCCTTATTTCTATTTAGAGTACATTTAATTTAGAGTACAGTTAAAATACATGAACTATATTTTCATTTACAGATCTCTTAACAATTTCACTCTTACTTCCCTTCTCTTAAATCCCTCAAGAAACTGATACTGAATTCTTCTGGTCACCTTGTTTCCATACCTATCTAGTGGGTGGAGCCTTTGAAAATGTCCACACATTCACTACCATTCAAAAGTTTGGGGTCACTTAGAAATGTCCTTGTTTTTGAAAGAAAAGCAAAAAGAAATTGTCCATTAAAATAACATCAAATTGATCAGAAATACAGTGTAGACATTGTTAATGTTGTAAATGACTATTGTAGCTGGAGACAGCTGATTTTCTATGGAATATGTACATAGGTGTAAAGAGGCCCATTATCAGCAACCATCACTCCTGTGTTCCAATGGCACGTTGTGTTAGCTAATCCAAGTTTATCATTTTAATTGATTATTAGAAATCCCTTTTGCAATTATGTTAGCACAGCTGAAAACTGTTGAGCTGATTAAATAAGCAATACAACTGGCCTTCTTCAGACTAGTTGAGTATCTGGAGCATCAGCGTTTGTGGGTTCGATTACAGGCTCAAAATGGCCAGAAACAAAGACCTTTCTTCTGAAACTCGTTAGTCTATTTTTGTTCTGAAAAATGAAGGCTATTCCATGCAAGAAATTGCCAAGAAACTGCAGCTCTCGTACAACGCTGTGTACTACTGCCTTCACAGAACAGCGCAAACTGGCTCTAACCAGAATAGAAAGAGGAGTGGGAGGCCGTGGTGCACAACTGAGGAAGAGGACAAGTACATTAGAGTGTCTAGTTTGAGAAACATACACCTCACAAGTCTTCAACTGGCAGCTTCATTAAATAGTACCCACAAAACACAAGTCTCAACGTCAACAGTGAAGAGGCGACCCCGGGATGCTGGCCTTCTAGGCAGAGTTGCAAAGAAAAAGACATCTCAGACTGGCCAATAAAAATAAAAGAATAAGATAGACAAAAGAACACAGACACTGGACAGAGGAACTCTGCCTAGAAGGCCAGCATCCCGGAGTCGCCTCTTTAATCAGAACATCAGTTTTCAGCTGTGCTAGCATAATTACAAAAGGGTTTTCTAATGATCAATTAGCCTTTTAAAATGATAACTTGGATTAGCTAACACAATGTGCCATTGGAACACAGGAGTGGTGGTTGCTGATAATGGGCCTCTTTACACCTATGTAGATATTCCATTAAAAATCTGCTGTTTCCAGCTGCAATAGTCATTTACAACATTAACAATGTCTACACTGTATTTCTGATCAATTTGATGTTATTTTATCGGACAAAAAAAATGTGCTTTTCTTTCAAAAACAAGGACATTTCTAAGTGACCCCAAACTTTTGAACGGTAGTGTAGGTGGGCGTGGCTCTATAATACTAACAGATATATTGGAATTTAAGGTAATGGCATCAGGCACCTTGAGTAGCCTATTTTTTTCAGACATCTTAAGCTCATGAAAATAACAGAATATTTTAC